>NW_026985828.1:0-16768 GCF_018555375.3 Anguilla rostrata
TAGTTTAGCTAATGTTGTTTCGTTGATAGCTTGCATTATTTGTAAATGTGTGCTGTATTGCATTCTCTGTGTGTTTGTAGGAATATTCACTAATATGCGCGCTTGTAAATTCCCACACTACGAACGATTCTAACCATTGCTTCTCAAAATTATAGGCTACCTCTGCGTCTGGTTGTGTTTGTTTGGTTCTTTGTTTGTATATGATGTAACCATGTCACATTTCCTAAGTTTTGTTTTCATTAGTTAGTGGTTTGCCCCTTTTTTGTAAAGCACATTTAATTTTCACCTGTTGAAGGAAATGTGCTATATAAATAAAGTTTGATTTGATGTCACATTTCCTAACAATTTTGTTTTTATCATATTTACAGAGATGCTGATCAGGAAACACGGCCTAGTTCACCACTAGCTAAGAGGCCACGCATGCGTTGCAAGAGTACACCAGTCTCATCTCATCTTCCATGCGTATAGTTTGCTTCAATAAATGTTCTGAAAATCAAAAGATGTCTTTGTTTCTGTCTTCTAAATGGCTCACTGAGTCTTTGTCTTAGTGGTGGGGAGGCATGCGGCCAGGTGTGAATAGTCTTAGCTGGCAGGTCGTCCTACCCAATGCATATTCATTACAGAAAGGCCATTTGCTCTCCCATTCTCACCTGGTGTTGAAAAATAGTAGTCACAACACTAACTTTTAGCAATGTATTTTATATTTCTCATTAGATTTGCTAAAATATTTTGTAATCTTTTGATACCCAAGACTTTGAACACATTTCAGTGACCAAAAGTCTTAGTCACAATTGTTCAGTGTGCTTTATTACAACATTACTGTGCATGTTCAAAACTACTGTTTACAGTTTGTGTGTTTTTAGAGCAGTTTACAATCCACACATGATTACGACCTACTTACTGCTGCCATATTATTGTAGCTGAGTCTGTGCTGAAAACAAAGATATGAAACACTTTGGAATCACTGTATATAAAGTTGATGAAATTTACACAAATGTCAGAGCATCGCACAATCACCAGTGTGCCTCATTTTACCCTTAGACCCCAGAGGGTTAACCTGGTACATTGTTTCTGTGTTTGCCAGTTGTCCATCATGTGTTGAAAGCAAAGGGTGGTCAGTCAAACGTCACAACTCAAACTTGGGTATCATGGAACTTGCCCGAGTTTACCACTGGTATTTACCACTTGGTTGGCCATTCGAGTGCAACTTCCTGGTGGTAAACTCAGAAATTTCCGACTTTACGGGTTGACGAGGACCAACCGAATGCACCCTTAGAAGAGGCCTTAGCTACTTTCCATAGAAAATAGTTGGCAAAACTGGCACTGTGTGATCAGCAGAGCAGCGAGACCGAACAAAGAAAGAACATTCCATTAGTAGATTGTGTTAAAATAAGTTCATAATTTGATCAGAACATGATATAAATGGCTAAAACTTATCAAATTCATTGTAGGAAGGTTTATGCCCACGGTTGAGCTACTGGGAGTCCGCCTGGAGTCCCGTTTTCACATTCTTTTATTTTTGGTGAGTGAGTTAGCTTTTGGTTGCTAGAATTTTCACTCTTTAATGTGGAAGAGGCTAGCTCCAGTTAGTGGTGCCAAGTTAAATTCATGCTCAGTTCATGAGACAGGTAAATGTAGTTGTTGATTTGAGCTGCCACGGTGTAAATATTGGTACTTGTATTCAGCAGAACGTGTGTTATGTTTACTATTCGATCATTCCGTCAAATTAACGGAGCCATTGTTCATGGTTTTGTAATCTAAGCTATGCTAAGCGTACAGCATGTTGAAAATAGCCAGTACCACATTTATTTGGTTAAAACCTAAACATGTTGCATGCTGGAGACTAAATTCTGTGTTAATATAAAAGTCAAAGCACTTAATATAGCTGAATAAGCTAATTGAGTTTAAGCACTTATTCTAGCTACATAAGCTATAGTGTTATTCAGTTTTATTTCATGTGTTAGAATGAACTGTAAATTCATTTTACAGTCAAATGTCATATTGTACAGTTAAAAGGGATGTTATTTTGAGTTGATACTTAAAATGATTGACCTAGAGTATAACAGAAAGGGCCTATACTATTATTACCCCTAGTATTACGTTGTATACAACAGAAGACTGTAAGTCCTGTTTTGTAATACAGGTCAGGTCTTTTGGAGACCCCCAATTTTTGGGAGACCCTGGTCTTTTGAGGAGACCTTGGTCTTTGTGATCCTGGGATTGTGATGACCCGATCTTCTGAGGAAGGAAAGGAGTCCAGTGTTAAAGAAATCAGTCTATGGCTGATCCGTGATTAGTGATGGCGAGCCACTCGGCTTGATCTTCATTGGCAACTTCACGCAGAGGACAGAAACATCATCTGCTGGAACGACTGAACTTCTCATTGTCACCATGGTGTGGTAGGACTGTATCCACACAGGACATAGATATTGACACTTACATTCGTTCTAAGGGTGAACCCAAGACAACGACATTCAAACAAACGCATACACTGAAAAAAGCCTGTTTATTATTTTCTTTTCTTTTAAAGGAGTTTATTGATGTGCGCTCAGTACATTTGTAAATGTGTATGAACCATTTTCTATACAGTTTACACCTTGTGCCATCTCCAATCATTTATGGTACATTGTCTACTCCCATTGCTCCTTCCCGAACATAGCTGTATGGTGTACATACCCAGAAGTGGGTTACACAATGCTCACAAATAATTATCCCAAATGAAGGTGAGAAAACATACCTAGATAATGAAAATAATAACATAATATTGCTATATTTTACCATAATGCCCAACAAACAACCAAGCTGAGAGCCTCTCATAGAATAAAGTCATTAATATGTAAATAGAATACATTCAATAATGTGTTTGCTCAGCAGACACACCAGTTCTGAGTGATGCAGGCCAAATTTGACATACCTCCCCCTCAAAGAGATTGCTTTGCTCAAGTTATGTCTTACTTCAAAATAACAAATGAAGTACAGGCTTCTCTACTCTGCACGATTGGGCATATCCTGATCTGTGGCATCGTTTTTTTTAATAATTCCTATATGTTAGCATCAGCAGCTGATTTCAGTTTGGGGCTGGACATAACCAAGGAGACTGAGTATAACCAATGCTTTGTTTCCATGGTAATAGTATGCGTAACATTGGTAAGCCCCAACAGTAGATTTTAATTGTTAAAACAGTTATTAACCACCTTGGCTGTTTATGCTCTAAATCAAAAGGAGACAATGTATTATTTTAGGAGGCTACTGGACTCAAACACAAAGTATGTGCAGCAATAAAGATGCTGTTTCAAGACCAAAAAGCTGGAAGCCTTATATTCAGCCTAGAGTCAAGTCATTTAGTAAAAGGCCAACGGTGGCCTTGAGGTTAGCGTATCTGCCTTTGTCCTGGAATGTTTTGACCATTAATTCCAATTATACAAAAACATGTGAAAAATGTGCTGTTAGCTCTCAGCACCTTAAACAGCTGGCTATATCCCTACAAAGCAATGACTGAATTATGTTTATATATTTACCTTTGTGCCTTTTTGAGTAACCTCAAAACCCTTTACAGTGGCAGGGGGATGTCACCCACCACCACATATATGCAGTGAACAACTGGGCGATGTGTGGCAGCCATTCTTAATACGGATTTATTTAGTCAGGAATGCAGGGAGATAATTAAATGGCCAGATTGTTAATTGGGCCATAACACCAGGGAGCCCCTGCTTTTTTTCAATTAAGACCATGGAATCTTTAATGACCACAACGATTCATGACCTTGCTTTTGATGTCTCATCCAAAAGATGGTTTCCCACTCAGGGAGGGGAGGGGAGTGGAGTGGTAGCACCCCTGCTGTTTTGTTTCACTAATATTACATCACATTCCAACAGGCCTCCTGCTTGGACTCAGATATGTATTTGAGGGAGAAGATTGAAGAGAACACAGGCAAGGTCAGGGTTCTGAGTGTTCCACTTCACTTTTGTGTCCATCAGGAGAGGACTGTGGTGGTCTAAAAAATGTCTGGATCTCTCATAAAATCACCAAGGATTCTTGGCCCTGCATTCCTGCCTTCAAGCAGAGTTTTGTTTCGGAGAGTTTTTTTTTCCGAAATCATTCTTCATGCAGGTATTCCAAGGAACAGAACACCATACACCCACAGGTGAATACAATAAAAGAATGCTGATCTCGTTAGAAGCTTGACTTTCCTTGGAACCTATTTCATTGGAATCCAGTACAGTATTTTAATGCCACAGTCAACGCTGGTAATTTTTTTGTTAGACTACAGATTGAGTTGTTTTAGAATCTTTTTGGAATGTGTGAATTTGTATCTAATTCTGCATCACTCCTATGAGGGGTGGGTTAGATATTCAGTAGTATGTCCACAGATATTAGAATAAGCTAAAGATGGGATATAACGCTTCTTGAATCCCATAATGGATGAAGCTACTGTATGCTGTGGATAATCTTGTGTCATTTACATCAGTGAGCAGCTGATAGCTGGTGATGCCTCTACTAAGTCTGTGGCTCTTGAAAGCTTACCCTTTCACCATAATTATAAACGGTCCTGGGCAGATTGAGAACTTACAGCATGTGCATGAATGTGTACAGGCTATCAGGCTGTCATCAGGGTAATGGTTCTGGACATAGATAGTCAAGAAGGGTGTTAATCTGAGTCATGGGTGCAACATTGTCACTTCACTGGCTACTGGTAGCTGCCAGAATCAGGTTCAGAGTCCTGACTCTCGCCTACACTGCAGCCAACAGCACGGCCCCCGCCTACATACAGGACATGATTCAATTCTATACGCCTGCTGACCTCTCCGCTCTGTGGCAGCAGGGTGCCTTGCACCCCCTGCCATCCGGGTAAATGGTTATCACTCGTCCCTACCACAGAGCTTCTCCACCCTAGCTCCCCTAGTCCCTGTTCCTCTACGAACCACTCAGTCATTGCCCATCTTTTGCCATGGTTTGAAGATGCCTGTCTTCGGACTATACCTGGACTAACTAACTATCACCACTCTGCAGATCATTCCTATCACTTAAATTCCCCTCTTTCATGCTACATATGTACCTCCTGAGCCACTCATTTCACATGTACTATACCTCCATCCATCACTTATTGTGCCTTGTATCATTGTCTTGATGTCGTAGCTTTTAATGCCTCCTAGTTTGACTTAGCATAGGTTAAGTCAGAGTAGTGTTCACTGTGTGAACTGGACTTAATGTGTTCATGGCTATGAATAACTGTACAAAATTAGTATTGTACATTGTCGGACCTGTGTTTGGTAGGTGTTCCAATGACCTTTAGTATGCACTTATTGTACGTTGCTTTGGATAAAAGCGTCTGCCAAATAAATGTAATGTAATGTAACATTGCTTCCATCTTTCTTCAAGCAGAGCATCACTTTAACCAAATCACTTCAGTAAATATCATGCTCTTCGGGAGATGTCTGCACTATGGTGGATGCCATGTAACTCCCCTAGCAAGAGGCAAAAGAGGGGTTGTCCTTGATTTTCTAGGGTGCTGCTCAGCAGGAGGTTTTCCTCTAATTTTCTCTCCATTGCCATTATTTTCTTTTTGTTTTTAATTAAGGTTTTCCTTCCGATATTTATCTATTTATATTTATACCAGCTGTGGATATTTCCTACTGAAAGGAAATTAAGTTTTTACTTATTTGGGTGACCCTATTAATTCACTGTGCTCTGACTGGAATGCATGTGTTACCTGCTGCCACTGTAAAATATATTAGCTGTTAAAATTAACACGAGGAGCAGACTAACTGGAGAATACTCATGAATTAAAAAAAAAAAAGTCACACACTCTACGTGCTCCCATAATTTATTCAGGGTGTAGCTACAAATAAACATTTTGGCACACAGTGCCTTCGACAGACAGTTGGAAACGTTACAGAAATGAGGTAAACCAGACAATTTATAGGAATCTGAAATAAGTGGAATAAACAAAAGGTGTGCATACATGTGTATTCACACACACTTTTGCTTCAGAGGGAGGCTTTTTGGATACTGTGGCAAGTGAGTGCCACCCCTCCTGTTTAAACACACACTCACGGGAGACAGTGGTTCCTTAATCAGCACTTCCGTGCTCTTTTATTTACTGATGCGTTTTTACAGAACTATTTACACACAAACGACGGTTCCGCAGCCGTCTTGTTGTCAGCCCTCTCGCTCCAGCTTCCGGTCTTCCTTTAAAAACCCCAGGCTCACTGTTGAAAGCAATCAGAGGCAATCAGCGCAATTAAACAATTAACAATTATCGGCGCTGATTACCTCCAGCTGACAGTCGTGACGAAGGATCCGAGAGCCGCTCCTCTCACACTCTCTCTCTGCAGCCGACGCTCAAACCACGCCCACCCCACCACATACCCCCACCGCCCGACTTAGGCCGGGGAGCCATCCGGCCGATGACCAACCCCCCCCTCCCCCCCCCCCTCCTGGGGGCGAGAGAGGAAGTCCGCCACGACCATCCGTACACCCGGTCTATGGATCACCTTGAAGTTAAAAGGCTGCAAAGCCAGATACCACCGAGTGATCCGGGCGTTGGTATCCTTCATGCGGTGAAGCCATTGGAGGGGGCATGGTCCGAACAGAGGGTGAATGGGCGACCCAGAAGGTAATACCGGAGGGCTCCGACCGCCCACCGAATGGCGAGGCACTCTTTTTCCACCGTGCTGTACTTCGCCTCCCGTTGTGACAGTTTTCGGCTAATGTACAGCACGGGGCGGTCGACTCCCTCCACCTGCTGGGTCAAAACAGCCCCCAGCCCTCTGTCCGACGCGTCGGTCTGCAAAACAAAAGGGAGAGAGAAGTTAGGTGTGAACAAGAGCGGCTCCCCACAGAGAGCTTCTTTTACCCTCTCAAACACCCGCTGGCACGGTTCCGTCCACTGGACCGGATCTGAGGCACCTTTTCGGGTTAAGTCAGTTAGGGGGCTGGTTAGCTCCGAAAATGCCGGGATGAACCTCCTGTAATAGCCGGCCAGCCCCAAGAACCTCCTTACCTCTTTTTTGACTTGGGTCGGGGACAGGCTGCAATCGCCGCGGTTTTGTCCACTAGAGGCCGCACCTGTCCACTTCCCAAGTGGTACCCCAAATACCGTACCTCCGCTCGGCCAATAGCACACTTCTTTGGGTTAGCCGTGAGCCCTGCCTGCCTTAAGGATTCGAGCACTGCCCCCACATGCTGCAAATGCTGCTCCCAACTGCTGCTATGGATGATTACATCATCCAGATAGGCAGCAGCATAACCAGCATTCGGACGCAATACCCGATCCATTAGGCGCTGGAAGGTGGCAGGGGCTCCGAATAACCCAAACGAAGTGTCCTGAATTGGTACAAACCATCCGGAGCGGAGAAAGCCGTTTTTTTCCTTAGATTTGGCAGATAAGGGAATCTGCCAGTAACCCTTGGTTAAATCCAGCGTCGAAAAAATTGAGCCGTGCCAAGCCGATCCAAGAGCTCGTCGACCCGAGGCATTGGATAAGCATCAAACCGTGACACTTCATTTACCTTTCTATAATCCACACAGAAGCGAATAGACCCATCAGGCTTACCTACCAGCACAATGGGGCTACTCCAGGGACTGTGGGATTCCTCTATTACCCCCAGCTCTAGCATTGCCTTTATTTCTGCCTGAACCAATTTCTTTTTGTGTTCCGGCAATCTATAGGGCGGGTCCGCACCGTCACCCCGGGAAGTCTCAATGTGGTGGTGTATGAGGTGCGTGCGTCCTGGTATGGGGAAAACACATCAGCAAAACGCTTTTGCAACAAGGCAAGGTCTGCTCTCTGATTTGGTGAGAGATGGTCATCTGAAAGGGTTGAGATCTGATTGGATGAATTTGGTACCTCCGGCCCCAGCTCATCTCTCTCCTTATCCACCGTAACCAGAGAGACAGCCACCACCTCCTTCCACGCTTTCAGGAGATTGAGGTGATAAATCTGTTTTGCCCCCTCTCTATCAGTACGCTCTACCTCATAGTCAACCTCCCCACTCGCCGTGTGACCGCAAAGGGCCCTTGCCACTTGGCGAGTAATTTAGAACTAGAGGTAGGGAGTAACACAAGAACTTTATCTCCCGGTGAAAATTGCCGTAGTTTAGCTCCTCTGTTGTAGTGCTGTTGCTGACGTGCCTGCGCCTCGAGCAAATTCTCCCGTGACAACTTACCCAGTGTATGGAGTTTTGCTCGCAGGTCCAGCACGTACTGTAATTCATTTTTACTAGGACTCGGACCCTCCTCCCAGTTTTCTTTAACTAGGTCCAATATCCCCCGGGGTTTCCTACCGAACAGTAGTTCAAAGGGAGAAAATCCCGTGGAGGCCTGGGGAACCTCCCGCACTGCAAACACCAGAGGAGATAACCACTTATCCCAATTACGGCTATCCTCATGAACGAACTTCCGGATCATAGACTTCAATGTTCTATTAAAACGCTCAACCAGCCCATCCGTTTGGGGATGGTACACGCTGGTTCTAATAGAATGAATGCCCAATAACCCGTACAGCTCGCGTAGTGTGCGTGACATAAACTGTGTGCCCTGATCACTCAGAATCTCTTTCGGGATTCCGACTCGGGAGATTATTTGAAACAATGCCTGCGCAACACTTTTTGCCGAAATGCTGCGCAAAGGAACTGCTTCGGGATACCTTGTCGCATAATCCACCAGAACTAACACGAAACGGTATCCCTGCGTGCTCCGATCAAACGGCCCGATGAGGTCCATCCCCACTCTCTCAAAAGGGACCTCCATTAGCGGAAGGGGGCGCAACGGCGCTTTTGGTATAGCCGGGAATTTACTAGTTGGCATTCAGGGCACGACGCACACCACCGACGCACGTCGGCCCAAATGCCCGGCCAATAGAAACGGGCCATTATCCGGTTCAGTGTTTTCTCATACCCTAAATGACCAGCCATGGGGTTAAAGTGAGCCGTCTGAAAAACCATTTCCCGAGAGCTTTTAGGCACCAGCAATTGGGTGATTTCCTCCTTAGTCTGAGTGTCACGACACACTCTGTATAACCTATCCCGAATTACTACAAAATACGGGTGAGTGAGTGTTGCATCAGGGCGCACCTGTTGACCATCAATGGACATCACGCGGTCAAAGGCAAAGCGTAGGGTGTCATCACGAGACTGCTCGAGTGGGAAATCCTCCATGGGGCGAAACACCGGCACCTGCAGAGTCTCCCCCTGAGGCTCCACTGGTGCCGGCTCCCCCTCTGCTGCGTCGGACGACCCCGCGTCACCGCTGACAGCAGCACACACATCACACAGCCCTAGCTGTCGTGAACGCACCCCCCCTACCTTACCAGCTGCCTGGCGGAACCCTGGCCAATCAGTGCCTAAAATCAGAGGGTGCGAGAGGCGGGAGCTAACCGCAGCCTTTATTTTATGCTTTTTCCCTTGACACCGAATTTCCACTGAGACTATAGGGTACTCGTGTAAATCCCCATGCACACACCTTATAGATACCCTTGATGCTTCTAACAACGCCTCGGGTCGAACCAGGCTTTGTCGAATCAGGGTCTGCATAGCCCCTGAGTCCAACAGCGCCTGGTGTTCACTCCCTTGAATCCTTACCGGAATACAGTACGCTCCGTCTGGATCGGGAGCGGAGGTGGGCGGGCCGACAACACGAACCACCTGCCCCACCTCCATGAGCGGGCACTCGCGGCGCAGGTGACCCGGTTGTCCGCACTGCCAACACCCCGGTCCGGGCGTCTGAGGAGCTCTCTGTGGGTCGTATCCCGCCGCCACTGAGCCTGGGGCTGGGGAAACAGAAAAAAAAGGGTTGGTGCGGGAAAATGCGGGGTTTGGGCACGGGAAGGGAGGAAGAAAGGGGGAAGGAAGGAACGAGGAAGGGCTCTCCTGCGCGGAGCCGTGTCTGCCCGTCCTTGCTGCTGCTGCTGCTGCTGTGACTGGCCGCGGGGGTAGAGCGCCAGGTGGTCCTCCGCCAGGGTGACGGCGGCCGCCAACCCGGTCGGCCGATGGCACCTCACCCAATTCGCCGTCTCCGCCGGGAGGCCATCGATAAAGCGTTCGAGGGCCACCAGCTCCACTACCTCGTCTGCTGACCGGAGTTCTGGTCGCAGCCACCGACGCGCCATGTCCAGCAGTCTCTGCGCGTATGCGAACGGTCGGTCCTCTCTGGCCAGGGCCGTCTCCCTGAACCGTCGCCGGTGTTCTTCCGGGCTGTATCCCAGACGGTCCAGGACCGCCTTCTTTAGGTTGCCGTAGATCGTCCGCGCTGTGGGGGGTAAGCTGTGTGCCGCCCGTTGTGCTTCCCCAGTCAAGAGGGGCAGGAGGCGGACGACCCACTCCTCCTCCGGCCATTTACTTGCCCTCGCGGCCACCTCAAACCCCTCAAGGAACGCCTCCGCGTCGTCCTCCGGGGTCATTTTTGGTAGATGGAGAGCCACGGGGGGTCCGGTCTGTCTCTCTCGGGAGCTGGTTTCTCCCGCAGCCGCCAGCTGCAGTAGAGCCTGGGTCTGGAGGGAAGTTTGCGCCCGCAGAGCCTCCAGCTGTTCGGCGTGCATCGCCGCCTGCCTCTCCTGCATCGCCGCCATCCCCTCCAGCATCCTCGCCAGCGCTACCACCGGTTGTGGCGTTTCCCCCTGCTCCTGGCTGTGTTCCATGTTGCCTCCTGTGTGTTTAATACTCCCCCGCACGGTGAGTGCCACCCCTCCTGTTTAAACACACACTCACGGGAGACAGTGGTTCCTTAATCAGCACTTCCGTGCTCTTTTATTTACTGATGCGTTTTTACAGAACTATTTACACACAAACGACGGTTCCGCAGCCGTCTTGTTGTCAGCCCTCTCGCTCCAGCTTCCGGTCTTCCTTTAAAAACCCCAGGCTCACTGTTGAAAGCAATCAGAGGCAATCAGCGCAATTAAACAATTAACAATTATCGGCGCTGATTACCTCCAGCTGACAGTCGTGACGAAGGATCCGAGAGCCGCTCCTCTCACACTCTCTCTCTGCAGCCGACGCTCAAACCACGCCCACCCCACCACAGATACCATATTTGATGACACCGGCTCCTTATGGACAAAATGTTTCTGTGAGCTTTGTATATTTATAATTGTGGTTTCCATGCATGTATTGAATTAATTTGGTTATAGTTATGTGTTGCAATTGAATGAGGTATATATTATAAGATATGAATACATATGCACACACCTGTTGTTTATTTAACTAATTTCAGATATTAATTTCAGAATTTCAGTCTAGTAATTATCTGGGTTACCTAATTTCCGTAACCCTAACGAAGGCACTGTGTGCCGAAACATTGTTTTTCAACTGCACTGTGAGTAAATTATAGGAGCATGTACAGTAGAGTGCATATTGAACTGCTGCCACTTTATCAATGTGACTGGGAGACCATGCAGGTTGTGGACGTGCATGTGGCCATTTGGGTAGCATGGTAGAATAATGGTTAGAGACCTAGGGCAGGTTTGAGTCCCTGTAGGAATGATTCTCCACTGTAACCTAGAGCAAAGTACTTAACCTGAACTGCCTCAGTATATATCAAATATAAAAGGAAACCATGTTTAAAAATGCAAAAAGCTGTGTATGTCACTCTGGATAAGCGATAAATGCTAAATGCCTGTAATGTAATGTCTATAGCAATTCAAACCTGCTGCTGGAATTCTAACTAGTGCGTTTGCAAATGCAAGGTATGGTTTTGCATTAGACCTATTTCTGTTTTACCAAAGATGGCTGATTTCTCACAATCCCAGATTCACACTTTGAGATTGAAATTTTTACTTTGGTGTGGCCTGTGTATTGGATGGCCACAAGCATCAAGCAATATAAATTAGAGCATGATCATATTAGCTGAGTAGAGCTAGTTTACAAGATCTAGCCTGCATATACAGGTAATGAGCAAATTAGAAACACCCTTAGCGGAAAAGCTAGCTCATTAGCCAGTTAGCAATTTAAATTTCCTGCAAAGTTTCTCTTTCATTTATGGCATTTGTTTTATCTTGTCATTGTTTTTGTTCATGTCACAGTTAAATACAAAAAAAAAAAACTTCTATTATGCCATTCACTATGTGCTTTTATGCTGTCCCTTTGTTACAAAGGAGCATGGAGCTGAGTCACCTGCCTTTTATGGTTTCATGGCTATTGTGTGAAAGACAGCAAACAAAAAGTAATGCGCATCTCTTTGGGTATAAGAAACTGCAGTGAAAATAGAGACTGCACTGTGACCTTTTTTTTGCTTCAATTCAAACACATGATCCTACAACAAAGGAAGATTTTGGATCTTGAATTGAACCTTTTCATTCGGTGCAGCTCAGATTTTCATCAAAATGAATTGATTTTTCTTTCTTCCAGCTCCTTGTGGACCAGCGTATCCCTGTAGATGTTCATTACCCATAATCTCACTTTCACCTCCTGTGATACCTTGGCTCAGTTTAATGTCATTCCTCCCTTCTGTAAAGCTGAAGTCAAGAGCTCAAAACTCAATAAAAAAAGTTTTCATCATTTGCAATGTTCTACTGATGGGGCAATGTGTCCATGTGCATGTAGAAGACCAATTCAACCAACTGTCACTCTATCCTTTCCACAACCCTCTCTACCCTCCACCCATGCTCATGTCTAACCTAATTAACAGAAATTTATCCTGTGGAACAGAGGAGGTGGAGAGCCCATATAGTAGGGCTGGCTCAAGTCAAAAGTACAAGACAAACAGAGCTCAAGGGCAGCTCAAGAGAGCAGCTGCTAATGTAAACAAGATAGAAGGATTTCTTGAATTTATCACGGAGAGGAAATATGAATATAAAATTTAATATAATGCTTGATCAACCAGGGGTGCGGAAGCATACACATTGGGACCAATGTGTGCACTTCCTCACCCCCGGTCGATCAGGCAGAGCCGGATTTAGTCTTCCAGTCCATTTAATAATTGCTTTATTGAAATTTTCTGTAAATATTCACCTGTGAACCCTCTTCATTTAAAGGAGCTTAGCTTTGGGGTACTGAGGTTGTGTGGGAGGGTTTAGCTTTTTATTATTATATACTTCACATTACACTGCCCAATAAAACCCATACATCTTAATTTTTGTGTTTAACTGAGTAGAGACAAAAACGTTGACTGTGGAAATTTGGATATTATCTTGATTTTCTGCATGGAATTAAACATAGGAAAGCTGCATAAATAATTAATCCCACCAGCCTCTTAGTGCACTTGTCTTGTGTTTGTCTTGTATGGTTGCATTAGAAGTCAACACAAGGTTTAACATTAGAGGATCTTTACATTCTCTCAGGCTCATTCCTGCTGCTTAGTTTTTTGTGCCGGTGATCTGAAGATCATTAAAATAACAGGCCTGATCTAGTCGAGTCTTTCAGATGGTCTGGTAGTATATCCACCATGGTCATGGTTGCTGCCTCGTTACCAGACCTTGACAGCGAAAAAGGAAAGGATCAGAGGCAAAATACCTTCTAAATAATGGTGCGCGTACTGCAATGTGGCATTGATGGATTGCTCGCCTGTCGCAATGACTTAAAACTGCTGTTGTGTGATCAAAGGAGTGTGCATACCTGTCCAGGCATTTATTCAGATGTGACGAGACTGACATAGCCTATATTCTTTTCCTAGCAAAGCGTTACTGTATGCAAGAGCTATGCAGCTTAGGTAAACAGAGGCAAGTGAGAGAGACAAATAAAAAGACACAAGGTGAAAAGATCTGCATGGCCCTATGAATACAAGGGACTGTTAATGGTAAAAAATATCCTAAGGGATAAATGCAAGTGTTTGTTTTTTCCCTTAACAAACATAGGGCCAGATTTACGTACATAACATTTGCAATGCAAATTGTGTGCTGGTTAAGAAATGTTGTCTGCCTGAAATGAACGAATTTATGAAGGCTACTGCTAATTACGCAATCAGCAAATGATACTGCCTACTGTTCGCATTTTGCGTATGAAGCATAGCTTAAAAGAGCCAGTTCAACAAAAAAAAAATCCTGTTTAGTGCATTGAATACACACTAACATGTTCAGTGTTAATTCAACTCTTGCAGAATTGGACATGAGTCCACTCTGGCCATAAGAGTTGAATTAACACTGAACATTGTGCTGTGTATCTTCATTGGATGTGGGGAAATATCTTCTGGTGCCATGTAAGAGCGTATCCAGCGCGACGGACAGTGCAGATCAAAATGTGTACTGTGTGGCGGAAATTGTCAATTGAAATTAACCAGATGTGAGAGTATAACGATGCAAGGCTTGACTATTGGCAGGATGGAATGGGAATGTTGTCCGGGAGGTTCTAGGTCATCTGTCATTTCACAGAGAAGGGTCATTATGTTTACGGCTGTGTGTTTGTCACAGAAGTCACAGGTGTCACTCAGACCAGGGTCAAATACGTAGTTAAAGTATTTTAATTACATTTAAATACTTTTTAAAAGAAATTATTTGAAATACAGCATTTACATATACCAAGTATTTAAATTACAAAATGTATTTGAAAATACATTTAAGGAGCTTTTGCATGTATTTTCAAATATGTTAAAAAATAAAATAAAATAAAAATAAAATTAGTGTTTTATTTAATGGAATTATTCGAAAATACAACATGAGGCCAATAGTGCAACATGCACAATTGGACCAAGCTGTTGAAAGTCTTGAAAAGCACTGGATATGCGGGAACCTATCAACTCTGAAAGTTCAGCAATGTTGTCTAAATAGAGGACAGTATTTCGATGAAAACATCGGCAATCAGCTGACAGCCCCAGTCCAATTGTACCGATTTCCATTGTTAATTGGTAGTGAATATGCACTGAATATATTTTATTTTGTGTCTAACCTTACAAAATGTAAAAGATGCCACAGTACATATGGCTGTAGAATGCTCTGACAACAGAAAAAGAGGAAATACAGTAAAAGGCCACTAACTTTAAAAATATTGAATGGGTACAAATAAACTGACAAGCAACTTATCAAGAAGTCTGAGCTTGCCATCCCATCATGCAAAGACATATATGGGCATTTAGGCTACTGTCTGATAGAGGCAGTGCATGGGTTGTAAAAAATTTGCCAAAGTAGGCTACCCTTGCTCAAAATTCAAATTCAACCCCAAGGCCCAATAGTTCCCCTGAAGTGCCTTCAGTATTATAACTCGCTGACATTGTGTAAAGAACTCTGAAATACGCCCTTCAGCATGAAGCTTACATTATGGCTGACTCTGACATTTCTGTTGTCAGTATTTACAGCCTTTTAAAAATACAATTAAATGCAAATACAATGTAATAATAAATTTGAAATATTGTTGTGGTGTGGGGATGGCTGGTTTAAGCAGCCACACCTGCCCTGGGTCAAGCTAATTAGACCTGGCTAGTTAGATAATTGGTTATTAATTAGATAATTGGCCAGGCTAATTGGACCCGGGAACAGGGGTGGCTGCACCTGTGCGTAGTGGGGTAATCGGTGCGGCACAGGTTAAATCTGCCATCCCCACCCACACAAGGGAGCCTCTCTGTCATGACAGTGTTTTAGATCTGCTCACTTGGCTGTAACATCTTGCCAAACCCTCGTAAATAAATCTGGGCTGTGTTTCCCAGAGTCTCCTTAGCGCTACGTGCGTCGTAAGATATACCTTAAGCTCTTCCTTTAGGTCTCGAGCTGTTTCCCAGCGTCTCCTTAGCTAAGGTATACCTTTAAAAGGGTGGTCTGAGGCACTCGTAAGCTGTCCCTTAGCGCTGCGCTCCGGTAATCCTGTCACAGTTTTGCCTTATTATGCCAACATTTTGCTTTTCAAATTGACAGTTGTACTACAGTGCGCATCTAGTAGCACATCGGCATGCGAAAATGAGTTTAATATTAACTTTACGAAAAGTAATTATCAAATCAACGTGTCTGTGCATAGCACGTTGTGAGAATGTTGTCGTTTTACCTGTCCACAAATTGTCTAAACTGAATTTGCTCTTTTTTTAGTTTGCAATGAAATACTGAGATCCCACATATAAAACAGGTTAAACTATACATATCCTGAATCAAAAAAAGGATGGATATGTAGAACTACTAAAAATCTATTAAGCAAAAAGTAAGCAGTGTCTCCAAATCTACCCAACATGTCGAAATTATGCATTGCTGTAAATCCTGTATTTCACTGTAAATCAACAGTTTTGACTCAAGAAACTCACTGTTGCATCATTTTCAAGTGGGAATTACAAGCTTTCCGTCAGTGGTCTAAAATATCTAGGGGTCCAGAAACATATCCAAAATATCTCCAAAAAGGAATAAAATGTTTTTTTGTCCATTATAAACCATATAAATGTGCCTCTGATGAAGGTTTATGATGAAACATTGATATCAGATTTAAAAATAATGCAAAAACATTGCCACACAATGTGGTACAATACCTAAATGTGTAATCAGCAAGTCTCGTATGTTTTTCTGTGCTCTACAGTACGTAATGTTTTCTTATATGGGGATGGCACAACATTAAAACAATATTCAACTGTCCACCATGTTTTGGCGATGTTCCAGCTTTCACATCATATCTGGTGCATGAAACACAAACACCAATAAAAGCTTACGGTACAGTGTGAAATATCCTCATTATAAAATGCCACTAACCTATTTAAAGGAACACTCAGTTTCAAAAAGGATGCATATAACCGAAATATTTTGAGCAGTAATACTTACATAGCGATGATGAAATGATATCTGTGTTCAGTTGATAGAGACCGAGACAGAATCAATTCTGTCATTGTCCCCATCTGACTTAGTCCAGAAAACAGAATATTAGTTAGGTCTATC
>NW_026985829.1:0-9747 GCF_018555375.3 Anguilla rostrata
ATCATATCATTTTAATTTAGTCAAAACTACGTCACAATATTTTTGGTGCAAGATGATTAAACTGGAATCAAATATAAAATAAAATGCATTTTAGGACTATAAACAATTGCTGCTGCTTCCATACAAATTTCATTCATCAAGTAAAAGGCTGTTTGAGTCTCTGATTTCTGGAATCTTTGTGAGATCTTCAAAAAACCCAAAGCATTTTTAGGCATTAGCAGCACATTAACTCACTGTGTATGCTTGTGTAGTAATTGTTATTCTGGTATTTCTGCAAATTAATAGAATGTTCTGACAGTCGTTGTTTGTACTCTTTATGTTCACAGTGTAAATTATAATCAAGACCTGTATATGTGTATTTGGATAAATATTTTAAATGTGATGCAGCCATGCTCTTCAATACCTTGTTGGTAATCGTCCTCTCCGTGTCAGGTAAATTGTTTGTGTGTTTTCTTCCAAATGTTTTAATGTTTCAGTCTACATATATAGTATTTATCAGCATGTGTTCCTATTTATTAGTCTCCCTTCATTAACTCAATCAGAAGCAACAAAAGTGAATGCATTTAAATTGCCTTAAAGAATATATGTAATTAATATAAAATAATGTTCTACAGTACATTAGTTTAGAGTAGTGCAACATCACTCATCTGAAAAGAGAGGGGAAAAAGAAAGAACTGATAAGATGAAGTTCCTCTTCACACTCAGCGTTGAAACTGAGACAGAGGCATGATATAAAATATCTGTGGCTGTACTAAATGCTGTTGGTTGTGCATGTTGCATTCTTAGAATGACGACACAAGTATTCCGGTGCCACGTTTTAATGAAAGCAGTTTGTTTTCACTGCAAGCAAAACATAACAGTTTTGGGCCGAAGGTATATGCAGACAATTGCTCTTAACTTGCTTGATTTGCTACTACATTCTAGCAAAGCTAGCTACTAAGCAAGACTTCCTGTACTTGCGAATCTCACATTGATCGGCGGCTACTGCCATCTACTGACATCAGTTAGTATTGAAATACAAGTACAATTATTGATGTTCCATTGTTTTGGAGAGGTTAGGTGCACTTGCTTTAAAGTTTTGTTAATTGAATCTCTTAGCAGTCATGTTGCGAACAAATATGTGTTTTAAAGGATTTCTGAGCAGTGTGTTTGTGTGTGCGTGCGTGAATTTGTGTGTGTGTGTGCGTGTGTGTGTGTGTGTGCATTTGCATATGTGTGCGCATGTGTGTGGGTATGTATGTGTATGTATACATGTGTTCGTGTGTATGTGTGCGCATGTGTGTGTGTGTGTGTGTATGTGCATGTATATGTGTCTGCATGTGTGTGTGTGTGTGTGTGTGTGTGCGGGTGTGTTTGTATTTTTCAGGTGTTCTGAGCCAGGAGGGATGGGGAGTGACTTACTCCTCTCAGAGAATCTGTGCCTTAAAGGGGTCTTCAGTAAACATGAGCTGCACTTACTCATGTCCCACATCTGACACAGTGCGGAAAACATTCTGGGTTATTCCCCAGAACAGTCTACAGGACCTGTCCCAGGCCCCAGAGTACTCTCAGCGTGTGGAGTACCTGGGGAAACAGAACAGTGACTGCGCTTTCAGAATAAACCAACTGAGAATAACTGATTCAGGAACATACGGATTCAGGTTCCTGACCGCCAGTAATAATTTTACTGGAAAACCTGGTGTCACATTGGAAGTCACTGGTAATTATTTTATGCTATGAACTCAGAGGATTCTCTACCCACAAGTATGACTGGAAGCTTTATACAGGTTTAATTTGCTGTTTGCAGATCTACAGGTGATGGTGAATCCTGACACAGAGACAGTGGTACAGAGTGTGACACTGACCTGTAGAACCACCTGCACTCTGACTGGCAGCCCAGCCTTCATCTGGTACAGGGACGGATCTCCTCTGTCCTTCACTGATCAGAGTCACCAGTTCAGAGCCAGCAGTGAAGATGCAAGCAAATACTCCTGTGCTGTAAAGGCTATGAGCTTCAGTCCCCTGCAGTGGCTCTTAATGTGAGATGTGAGTACCAGAGGCCAAACGTCTTCAAATCTCACAGTTTTGAAAGTGTTCAACTATAAATATTAAGCTAAATTGTACAGATTATACTATGCTGCATGTAAATGTTCTGTCATTATAGCGTGAAACATGAAACGTCAATACCTGAAAACATGCCATAATGCAATGATGGGAAAACAGTCCTTACAGTATGCCTGAGTCAGGTTAAAATTTCACATGAAACTACAAACCATTGTTCCCTCCTTCAGATTCTCCCAAGAGCATCTCAGTATCAGTATATCAGTACATTTATATTGATGTCACCCCTCAGTGTGACATCTATATACAACTGCAGAACGGGTTATTTTCTCTTTCAGATCCTCCTAAGAACACCTCAGTATCAGTGAGCCCCTCTGGTGAAATAGTGGAGGGCAGTTCAGTGACTCTGACCTGCAGCAGTGATGCCAGCCCACCACTGCAGAGATACACCTGGTATAAGAATAATAGAGCTGAATCCTCATTGGGAGGATCAAAATGGAGTTATACCTTAATAACATCCAATCCAGGGATGCTGGAGAGTACTACTGTGCGGCACAGAATGTGATTGGGACAAACAGATCTCCTCATATAAATCTCAAAGTGCTGTGTGAGTAATTCTGTACTGTCATTTAGAATGGCTTGGATGGGCAGCATCTTTAGTGAAAATAGCCTTCATATATTTCTAATGGGGGGCAGCCTTTTGTTACCAAAAAAGGAATGAACTACGTTTGATGTACCGGGTGATTCTTAAACATTATGTAAAACTCGCACCTCATTGATTTTTTTTTTGCAAAAATAAAAAAAAAAAAAAAGTTAATTATTTAAAGGAAAAAAAGGCACCCAGGATAAAAAAAATTTTTTCCCAGGGGTCTTTCCCCCCTCAAAATCGGGGGGGGGAAAAAGCCGTAAAAATCCCTTCATATCCTTCAAAAAAAAAATTCACTTCACGGGAATATCTCTAAAGAAAAAAACCATGTTAAATCTGATAAGGTCTGTCTCTATCTTTTTTCTCTGCTGTGTTTTGAGCCAACACAGTAGTGAAAATTATAGGAATTGGGCAAAAATTTTTTCAATTTTCTTTAGATTAAAACCCCTCTGCGTGACTTTTTTAAAACCCAAAGCCCGGGTTATTTTTTTTTTCAATCCTCCAAAAGGCGCTCAATTTTTCCCCCCCTCGGTGAAATAGTGGAGGGCATTCGTGACTCTGCCCTGCAGCAGTGACCCCCAACCCACCGTGAAGATCCCTTGGTAAAAAACGGGATCTGCTTCTGGGGGAGAGGATCAAACGATTACACCTTATAAAACCCAAATCGGGATGCTGGAAAAACCGGGCAGTGAAGTGTTGGGCGGAGATTCCTCCTATACGTTTTGTGAAATGTAGTAATCAGTGCACCGGGGCTTCAGACACACAGACAAGGTCTATCCCTGAGTGTTTTGGGAACCCCTTCACAGCAAAGCCCTGATAAGCTCACACGACCAGTGGAGGAAAATCAATTAAATTACTTATCTCTGATGATCCTGATCATATGACATGTCTTAGGTAAAAACATTAGTCCTTTTTGGGAGTTTGCAAAGGCAAAAAAGGTACCAGATTAGCTGTTCAATTTTAAAAAATGAAGTTTTCATTATTAAGATCTTGGCTAAAAAGACATCAAAATCTTCGTCACTTTTTAAACGATTTGCTGTGTCATTTTCAACTCCATAAAAGCCGGGTATTCCAGTTCATTTTGGAAAAAGCAAATACGGGTATTTTACTGTAACGGTTCGGGCGCCTTTTCCCTAAACCACACAATCCGTCGTTTTACAGGCCCCAGTTTAAAATTGTTCGCTCGATACCAAAAACACAAACAAAAAAAAAACAAAAAACAGGAAAAAGGACAGGGTTAAAATGGCATGCCGCTCCCCGTGCGTCCCATTCCAAAACCCACAACCGGTCTCACTGCAGGAAAAACAAAGATCAATAAACTTATTAACAATAAATTCAAGGGGGAAACGGCGTGGTTGTAACCGCTACTGCCCCTCCGCTGCAGATGGCGCCTAACCACACCATGCCCACACCATTGTGAATTTCAGCCCCTTATAAACTTCTTTGAAATTGATGCCTCGGCTAGTGTATTAAATGCAACACAGTGAGGGGAGAAATTATTTTTGGAAATTGAGCACTTTTTCTAATGATTTAGATCTCCCAAGAATACCTCATTGTGACTTTTCTTTAACATTTGCAAGACCTGTTATTTTCTTTTTCAGTTTCTCCAAAGGCGTCTCATATCGTGACCCTCTGGTTAAAATGGTGGAGGGCAGTTCAGTGACTCTGACCTGCAGAGTGATGCCAACCCACCAGTGCAAATTACCTGGTATAAAAAAGCTGGATTTCAATTCTCGAGGAAGGATCAGAACAGAGTTACACCATTAATAAAATCAAATCTGGGGATGCGGGGAGAAAACTACTTTTGAGGCACAGAATAAGATTGGGATAAAGGAATGTCCTCCTAAACGTTTGATGTGCATGTGGTATTTTCATGCTTCTCAGCTTCATACACACAGACAAGAGTCAGTATCTCCTGATTTGTCTTTGGGTAACTTCACACAGTAAGACACTGAGTAAACCCGTCCCACTGGCCAGGGAGGAAAAAATCGGTATAATTACTTATCATACATGATCAGTCTGATCATACTGACATGTTTTAAAGAAAAAATGTAGTCCTTTAGAATTTGCAAAGGGAAAAAAGTACCACATGCTGCTGTTCAACTTTAAAAATGAAGTTATCATTATAAATGAAGAGGGCTAAAAAAACATCTAAATACTTCTGTCTCTTTTTAAAACTTTATTCTGCTGTGTCATTTTCCAACTACCATAGAAAACTACGTATTCCATTCATTTTTAACAAAGCAGATATACTGGGTATTTACTGTAACAGGTTCTGCAGTCCTTTCCCCACAAACCACAAAATCCGTCGTTGTTCAGGCACCCAGGCTTTATTGTCGCCCGATACCAAAAACATGGAAACAAAAACAAAACAAAACACACACGATAAGGACAGGGATTAATGGCATGCCAGGGCGTCCTCATTCCAACCCCGTCTCACGCAGGCAAGCATATAAACTATTACCAATCAAATTTTAATTGAAAAAGGGCGTGGTTGTAAGCCAGCTATACTGCTCCCTCGGGGTGCAGATGGCCCCTAACCACACCACTGCTCCACATCACATTGTGAGATTTCAACTCCATTATAAACATTACTTTGAAATAAAAGTCTCGCTAGGGTTTTGAGATGCAACACAGTGAGTAAAAATTATATGGAATTGAGCACATTTTTTAATGATTTTTTGATGCTCCAAGAATACCCAGTTGACTTTTCTTTAACACGGGAAGACCGGGTTTTTTTCTTTTCGTTTCCTAAACGTCCCCCATATAGAGCCCTCTGGTGAGGGGGCATTTTTAGTGACTTTTGGCCGCAAGTGATGCCAACCCCCCAGGGGGCCCAAAAATACCGGATAAAAAGGGGGGTTTTCCATTCTGGGGGAAGGATCAGAACAAATTTTTCCCCAAATTAAAAAAAATTAAAGGGGGGAAAATGGAGAATACTCTGTGAGGCACAGAATAAGATTGGGAAAAAAGAATCTCCCCCTAAACGTCTTGTTTTTGCAGTTGGTATATCAGGGGCTTTCTCGGCTTCATACACACAGGCAGAGAGTCAGTATTTTCCTGAGTGTCTTTGGGTAATTTACAGCAGAAACCCCCACTGAGTAAAGCAGTCCACCCCCAGGGGGGGAAAAATCAAAATAAAATTACATTATCAATACGGTGATGACCGTCATACTGACATGTCTTAGGAAAAACGTGTATCATTTTGATTTTTAAAGGGGCGAAATTTACCACATGCGGGGTTTCCTTAAAAAAAATGAAGTTATCATTTTTAAAAAAAAAAAGATTCAAAAAAGCCCCCCCTAAATACTTCTGTCACTTTTTAAAACTTGATTCTTTGTGTCATTTTTTCAACTTCCAAAAAAAGGGTAATTTTACCCCGTTCATTATGTAAAAAAGGGGGATAAAACTGGGGTATTTCCCCTTTCCCGGTTTGGTCCTTTTCCCCACAAACCCAAAAACCTGGTTTTTTAAGGGGGATTGTGTTTTTTGGCCCGTTATTTTGTTTTAAATTTGGGGGGGTTTTTGATACCAAAAATAGAAAAAAAAAAAAAAAAAAGCACACACGATAAGGCGGGGAAGCGGCATCCCTCCGCGTGCGTCTCTCTTTCCCCCAAAACTGGGGCCCCACTGCAGGGGGAAGGGGATAAAACCCCCTTTTAAAACCTTTTAAAATTTAAAACCCGGCATGGTTTTTAAACCAGCTATACCGCTCCCCCTCTGCCTCCCCGATGGTGCCCTAACCACCCCCTCCCCCCACACATTGTGAATTTCAGCTCCTTTTTAAACATTTTTTTAAAAAAAAGTCCCCTTCTAGTGTTTTGAGACAAAAACCGGGGGTTAGAAACAGGGAAAAATTTTAACACATTTTTTTGTATTTTAGATCTCCCAAAAAAAATTTCCCCAGTGTAAAATTTTTTTTAAAAAATGCGGGGGGCCCCGTTATTTTCTCTTTCAGATCCCCCGGAACGTCTCATTTTCAGTAGTCCCCCGGGTTTTAAAAAAGGGGGGGGGGCCGTTCGGGGACCTAAAACCCGCAAAAGTGATCCCAAACCCCCCCCAGTGCACATATATACCTGGTATAAAAAAGGGGTTTCCATTCTCAGGGGAGGATCAAAACCCCAAATTACCCCAAAATTAAAAAAATCAAATCTGGGGATTCTGGAGAAATACTGTGAGGGGGGGAATAAAATTGGGATAAAAGAATCTCCTCCTAAACGTTTTTGTTTGGGGGGATGTGATTTTATCAGTGCATCTGGGGTTCAACCACAGAGCAGAGATTTTAATTCTCCTGGGGTCTTTGGGCAACTTCACAGCAGTAAAACACTGAGAAAAGGCACCCCCCAAAATGATGGAGGAGAAATCAGATATAATTTTATCATACAATGATCAGTCTGGGTCATACTGACATGTCTTAGGTAAAACATGTAGTCATTTTTAGTTTGGGAAAGGGGAAAAAGGGTACCACATGCAGCTGTTCAAAAATTTAAAAAAAGAGTTATCATTTTTTTAAAAAAGATTCTAAAAAAAACATCTAAATATTTTTCCCTTTTTTAAAAAAAAGATTTGCCCGTGGGCTTTTCCAACTCCATAAAAGCTACAGGGATATCCTTTTTTTTTTGTATAACCTGAGATCTGGGATATTTCTGTAAAAGGTTCTCAGTACTTTTTTTCCCACAAAACCCACAATCCGTCGTTGTTAGAACCAAGGCTTTTTGTGGGTCGTCCGCTTTAAACCCCAAAACAAAAAAAAACGATAAAAGGGGGGTTAGATGGCATGGGGCCCCCCCCCGCGGTCTCCCCATTCCCCTCCCGGTCTCACTTTCAGGCAGAGGGGGAAAAAATAAAAAAAACCCTTACCAATCAATTGTAACCCCAAACAGTCGTGGTTGTTGGGCCCCTATACTGCTCCCACTCTGCCCAGACGATGCCCTAACCATAACACCCCCCCGGGGGCCCCATCCCCCTTGTTGGTTTTTGCTCCATTATAAAAATTTTGAAAATAAAAGTTTTCCACTAAATGTTTTAGGGCACAAAAAAAGACTGGAAAATTTTATGGCACAATTTTAAAAAATTTTTTTTGATTTAGTGGTCCCCAAAAAACCTTTAAATGTGACTTTATTTAAAACTGCAAGGGGGGCCCTGTTTTTTTTCTCTTTCAGATCCTCCCAAAAACGTCTCAGTTTTCATTTTTAAAACCCCCCTTTGGGAAATAGAGGGGGGCAGGGGTTTTTTGACTCTCACCTGCGCAGCATTTAAAACCCCCCCGGGGGGGAAAATCCCGGTTTTCAGGGGGAAAAAGAACAATGTCTCCTCCCGGGGGACAGGAGGACCAGTGGACAATTTCCGCCCTTAAAAACATCACACTGCAGGATGCAGGGAAACCTGTGAGGGGGGGGAATTTTGGGGGGGGGACAAGCAGATCTCCCCCCTAAAAGTCTTGATTTTGGGGAGGGCTGGTCTACAGGGGGCAGTTTCAAGAGTGGGGCAGAACATTTTGATACAATTTTTCGTGATTCCTTTTTAAAATCCTTGAGGCTACAAAAGGGGGTGCTATCATGATCAGAGGGTACGATCCGAAAAGGATCACAATAGATATTTTTTTCAGTGTCACAAAAAAAAATTTTTTCCCATGCCTTTTTGCTTAAAATTTCCCCCGGGAAATTTTTCCCGTAAGGGGTTTTTGTAAAGATAAGCACAGATGGGTTATTTTTTTCATTCATCTTTACCTTACAGCCAAATTTTGGGGGGGCTGTCAAATGAACACTGCTAAAAATAACTTTTTCCCGGGGGGAATCTCTCTGCTTTTGGGTTGGGGGAGGGGGGCCAAAATCACTGAATACCCGGGGGCTAAGTTTGTGGGAGTTGGGGGCTTCCCTTTTTTGGCTCTTGTGTTTCTGGGTGTTGTGTGCGGAAAAGGGGGCTTGGCTGAAAAAAAAGGGGGGGTTTTTTTAAGGGGAAAAAATTTTTTCTGATTTGAAAAAACAGTTTTAAAAACCAAAAATACATTTCTGTAGAATCTTGTTGTCATGCATAACAAAAAACCCCTTTCCAGGCCATACATGTATTTATCTACGGATGTAATATAATTTTATTTGTATACATTGTTTAAGTAAAAACTGAAATTCAATAACACTTTCTATGATGCCTGTCTGTAATCCATTATATACTACTTATAATGCCTTATAGTCTGCTCATAATACAGTATAATTAGAGTTATGAAGACTGTTTAACACTCATAATGCTTTATAACAGTAATCATAAGACATGATTTATTTATTTATATAGCACCTTTCTTACAAATAATTAGAAAGCAGAGCAGTGTGTGCCAAATGGCCTTGAAGGTTTATTAGATTATGTACAGAGGTTATGATCTCTGTGTCATTTTTCAGTGTGTAGACATGCTTAATGGAAATATTTCAGGAGTTAATTATGTGTATTCCCCTATAAAGGACAGTTTCAGTTTCTCAAATGGGTTTGTAGCATATGATAGAAACATGCTACACCATACAATACTGCTTTTGTGCATATAATAATCTGTTCATTACATACAGAGGCAGGGAGAGTGACTTGTACTTTATGTGTTGTATTCACCTGATTTCAGTGAATGAAGGTTTATTGCTATTGGTTATTGAAAATATATACTTTGAAATGAATATATGAATGAGTATTTCAGTGTGAAATCTTTCCAAGATTTTAAGAAAACCCACTGTAAAATTGGTCATGTTAGAGACAAAATAAATTGTATTAAGTGTATTACATCTGAATGTCTGGTTCTGCTGATGGCATGTATTTGAATATAAAACATTGATTCATTAGCTGATTTTTTTATATCAGGTTAAATTGATGTTTTGGAGTTAATGGGGGCGAGTAGCTCACTCCAGCTCTGAGGAGCTCACTGAAATGAACAGGTACTTTCTGTGGAACTTTCCCATCCTTCTCCTGCCTCTTTTCTTTACCCTGCAGGGGAATAAAAGCCCCATTTATGGCAACGTCTCAGGGATGGCAATGAGTCACACTGGAACACAGGTACGACAGAGACACGTGAAGTTCCCCTCTAC
>NW_026985830.1:0-12824 GCF_018555375.3 Anguilla rostrata
GAAGGTGGAGGTGAAGGAGGGGACCTCTGTGAATTTGAGCTGCTCTGCTGCAGCACCCTGTCCTGAACTCCCCCCAGATCTGACATGGACCCCCAGGCTGAATGACAGTGTGGATCAACTGCAAGAGAATGAGGATAAAACCAAATCTGTGTCTTCTGTTCTGACCTTCACTGCTTCCCACTTCCACCATGGGCAGAACATCACCTGCAAGGCACTTTACACACTGCAACAAGGAGACATTCAGAAGACATCCAGTCTGACTCTTAGAGTTCTATGTAAGAGAGATTTTTTAAAGCAAGGAATTTTTAGTAATAATAATAATAATAATAATAATAATAATAATAATAATAATATTTTAAAGCTTTTGCCATAGTCAGTGTGCTGCACAGAATAAACAGCATAAGTAAATAATGACCAAATTTGAATGATCTAAAGTAGTGTCATCCTTTCAAGGCAGATTGTTACACCACAAAAAAATGACAAATCAAGAGTGTCATATTTTTATATCTCTTAGATCCTCCTAAGAACACCTCAGTGTCAGTCAGTCCCTCTGGATCAGTGTTTGCGGGCAGCTCTGTGACTCTGACCTGCAGCAGTAATGCCAACCCAGCAGTGCAGAACTACACCTGGTATAAAGTGAATGGGACAGAGATGAACACTGTAGGAACTGGACAGAATCTCACCTTCAATGTGACTGAGTCCAGTGGCAGTGAACAGTACTACTGTGAAGCACAGAATGAACATGGCAAGGAGAACTCAACAGCTTTACAGCTGCAAGTCGACTGTATGTTTGCCGTTATGTCAATTATATGTTCATTGCAATATATATATATATATATATATATACATACACATTTATATTGATTATCTTGTTATTACAGCAGTAATGCACATGTGTATTTCTTGCATGCAGCTGTACCAGATAATCCGATTTTCCATCCTTTATAATATTTAGTGATATGAATTTTTGGAACAGGGATTAGGAGTCGATCAGGACTGGAGAAAAATGTAACAGGGCAACAGATAGTAGTGCAGAGCTTCATTACCATTAGACCTCAAGCACTGACGCCAGCTGTATTACCATTAGACCACAAGGCCTCAAGGCAGCTTGTACTGGCACATGCAAGTGTTTCTCAGTGGAGTCAAAAGGGGCAGAAAGTGTGTGGGAAAATAATTTATTATTTATGATTAATATTTGGGTGGCAGTGTAGTTTAATGCCAGTGAAGGCTGCAGGTTTGAATCCCAGGTGGGACTCTGCATAGTGCCCTTCAGCCATGTACATCCTGAATTGCTTCAGTATTTATCGATCTTATAAATAGCTACTATGCAAACATGCAAAGGTTGTATAAGTTGACTATGAGAAAAAATGAGCTATGCCATTCAACCAAAAAATTTAATTATATTTTTCCATAACCTTTACATAACAAAAATAATAATAATTATCAAAAAAGTGTCAGTATGTGTCTATTTACGCAAATTTGGTGTATTTCTTTTAAAAAGATTGCAGGATAATTTTGATTGTGAGTTAGAAAATGAATATGAAAGTGCATGGGTCGTTGCATTTGCACTCTGCTTAATAGAGTTTTTTTGTTTTGTTCATTAACTGTTTATTTTTTAGGACAGGTTGCTACATTCCTTTTTAAAAGGCAAATTATATATATTTTTCCAGATCCTCCTAAGAACACCTCAGTATCAAAAAGTCTCCCTGGTTCAGTGTTAGCGAGCAGCTCTGTGACTCTGACCTGCAGCAGTAATGCCAACCCAGCAGTGCAGACCTACACCTGGTATAAAATGAATGGGACAGAGAAGCACACTGTAGGACCTGGACAGAATCTCACCTTCACTGTGACTGAGTCTAGTGGCAGTGAAACATATTACTGTGAAGCACAGAATGAACATGGCAAGGAGAACTCAACAACTGTACAACTGAATGTGAAATGTATGTTCAGCATTTGCATTTACAGAAATTGATTAATCATATATGTGTATGTGAAACTGTGATATTAGTAACTGTGGATCCTGTGTTCAGACATGCCTCAGATCTCTGGCTCTGGGAGCTGCAGCAGAACTGCAGCAGAGATCAGCTGCTTCTGTGAGAGCCGTGGGAATCCCTCTCCTAGCATGGAGTGGCGTGTGTCTGGACTGCGGGTCACTAACTCTACTGACAGAGTCATCAGGGAGGAGCAGCTGGGGAACACAGGCCTGAGGAGCTCCCTCACCATGCGCCAATCACAGGGAGACACGCCCACACTCCTCTGCGTCAGCACCAACACTCTCGGCTCCTCCAACCTCCAGCTCCACGTCCTGTCTCCACAGCAACACTCAGGTATTTACATATATGGCTGTTCTTAAAACGTGACTTTTACTGTATGTCGTAAAGCCTAAATAGCACTGTTATAAATCTATTATTACCATTCAGACAGCTCTTTAAAGTGTTACCAACATTTTATTGCACCCAGACTAATCCAGCCGAGATGTGTTGTTTATTTCACTATGGCTTACAATTATGTAGACCTCCAGTTCTGTCTATGACTTTGTTTCCATAATATTTGACACAGTCCATGAACTTGCTTTATTCCGGTTTTGTATTGTATCCTCAATCTGTATGACCTAAATTTGATTAAATAGAATTGTAGGGACAGAGTACTCTGGCTGTTATGAATAGTTTAAAATTATAAAGCACTTTTTAACTGCTGAATATCTGCAAACAAGTATTGTCTGATGATGTCTTTTAAATAAGTCTTTTTATCATCATGATTGTTTTTTTTTCAGGATTAAATTGCAATCCACTATTTCATATTATCATCGTAGGACTGATTTGTCTGTATGTGCTGACTGTTGGATTCTGTATCCACAAAAATAAAAGGTACAGGCATCTTGATCTTACCGCTGAGAAAATGTAGTAAAATGTATCATTACCATAGTCTGAGAGGCAATTATGCTTTCAGTAAAATATTTTAACAGTTAAAACTATCCCATCCAGTAAATGCATGTGGCTTGCAGAGACATACTGGATAAGCAGAGGCAATAACACATTCTCTCTCTACTCTGATTTCCATGTCTCCAGGTTGTCTAGAAGACTGAAGGTGAGTCTCACCATCCTTTCCTCCTCTTCCTCTTCTGAAACACTTTGTCTACAGCTCAGCCTGATTTCACTTCTATCTTACATTCACACCATCTGTGTGTCTTTTCCTTTAAAGGAAGGGAGGGACGGGGACACATATGCCAGTCTGCAGCTCCCCAACATCAGCCCTGAATATGACGTGCTGCAGGTGAGCAAGTGTGGTACAGAGAAATACACACCAGGGGGCGCCACTATGCTCATATTTTCGAAAACTCATATTTATGAAAATTAAATGTATGCAGATTCCCTCAGTATCAGAGATGCGTGTAGTAAAGACAGGATGAGATCTGCATCTGTCTTTAATCACTCAGTCCAAACAGAGGAGAAAACCTCACAGACTCAGCTGAAGGGCTAAAATGCTATTTTCTTGCCCTTAATGTTGATGCAGAAGCCTTTTGTTCTTTTCAAAAAACTGAAGTCTTAAGCCATCACAGTGAAGCCTCCAGACTAAGGCTGAATCCACTGATCCTCCAACAAGTTCACTTGGCATCGCTCTCGCCTCCCACAATCGATCGCTTGCGGGCATAGTAAAATTTTAAATGGGGGATAATATACAAGTCAGATCTTTCATCTGATTGGTTATCACACTGGTCACTTTGTTTTATTACCTCTTGTCGCTAGCTATCCCAACATGCCTTGCAGAGGCAAAGAATTGTCTCTCATTGACAATGAAGAGAGGCGATTACAAATTGGCTTCTCCTCGCAGGATATGTGGCTTCACTGTTAAGATTCAAAGAATGCATACATAATTGGACATATTTTTTTTTAATTTCACGAGTTTATGAAGAGTTAATTTTGTAATAAAAAAAGTTTCGTCTTTCCACTTTTTCCTCTTTATATGAACATAGGCACTGCCCTGAGACTATGCCGGTTCGTGCACTGAGGTGTTCCTTTAAATAACCATGAACCTGCGTGTGTGTGTGTGTGTGTGTGTGTGTGTGTGTGTGTGTGTGCTGTATATGTTAGGTAAAAAACAAGCATCAGAAACACACAGGGACTACACAAGAAGAGAACGATGATTATCAGAACCCTGAAGATGGAAACAGACCAGATTCAGGGGCTAATTAAAAATGTGAGCATGTTGTGTTTCTTTTAAAGCTGATTTATTTTTGCTTTAAAAACAAAACAAAAAAAAAACACTGAATGTTGAGGGTAATTTCTATCTATCTGTCCTAAGAGCATTTTTATGACTTGCAGAGATGTTTATTTAGTATTTATCCTGGAGAATAGAATTTTGTTTTTTTCATTCTTTTTACAGAATGACTATTTTTGTACACTTCACTTGCATCGCTTGTGCTTTAATGACTGCATGCCATAGGTTGTCATGTAAATTCGGCTGCTGTCTGTTTTTGAGAACACCAAATCAAAATTGCATCCTCATGGACTTTCAAAGAATGTTACATTGTGCTCTAGGGATGTGATACGTTTTGAAAAAGTCCCTTGTCTCTCTCCTGAATTTGAAAAGCTGGTTTTCAGTCATTCTGCATCTTATGGTTCAAACAGTCTGCTGAAAACCTTAAAGGAGAAAGACTAATATCAATTACTGATTTCAAACATGGAATTCATGACTCAGGGACTGACGTATGCTCCTGTTTTTAGCCTCTGCTCTGCTCTTTAATTTCTATTATACTATTGTCTCACTGCACATTTGTTGTTTGTAACTTCATTGGCAACTGTCTTAATGGGTAACTCTGTATTTTATGTCAGGTCCCCCTTGTAAAAGAGATCAATCAGAATGGGGTACAGCTGGTTAAATAAAGATTAAATAAAGATTTAATAAATATTAAATAAAGATTGAACATTTGTTTAAGTGTACAGGTGTGGATTTACTGTTCAAAAATAATCAAATTCTGATTTGATTATAAACTGTCTACTAAAACTGTCTAGGTTCATATTAGAAGCTTTCTTTGAAGTAAAAAAAAAAATGTTTTTAGTTTACTTGATGACCGCTATTGTGCTCCCATATCTAATTACATTTATTACGATTGCTTTGACTTATTTTGCACAACAGAGTTTCAATGTGCAAAACTCTTAACACAGAATGCTGTACTGTTCATTTCGGGTTCAAAATGTAATATAGCATGCAAAATAAAAACACCAGTGTCAAATCAGAGAATATTATATGCAAAAGTTTGTCACAGCACCAGAACATTAGATATTTCAAACAATTAAGTTAAACCATTGCTGCATTTTCAATATACAACAGTCATCATCAAATAATGCTGCCAAACACAAAATCCTTCTGATCAAAAACGAGTTTGAAAGTGTTCTTCATAACGCAAAATGCTATTCTCCTAATCTTGGGCACAAAATCATATATAAAATGCACAATAGAAACAACTGAACCAAATTAGATTGCACTTCATTCTAAAGTTTATCATAGTGTAGCGTTCGGCGCGGGAAATAGCGGCGGAGACGGGGTTATTCGTTTCTGAATTGCCCCAGCGGAGCTTCGCTTTATTGCAGACATCGCTTATTAACAGTCTTACAGATCTGTCCCATTTGAGCGGGCGAACAGCTGTTTTATAGCCCTGGGACGCCCTGATTGGCTTAATTCGCTGCCCTCGGTGCACCAATCACCGGACATTTAGCGAGAGCCAATCGCAACATCAAGCACACAACACAAAAGTAGCATTACTTACAGCGGTGTTCATAGCGATATTAACAACGGATGGAGTGTGGCACAGTGGGTAAGGAACTGTGCTTGTAACCGAAAGGTCGCAGGTTCGATTCCCGGGTAAGGACACTGCCGTTGTACCCTTGAGCAAGGTACTTAACCTGCATTGCTTCAGTATATATCCAGCTGTATAAATGGATACAATGTAAAGTGCTATGTAAAAAAGTTGTGTAAGTCGCTCTGGATAAGAGCGTCTGCTAAATGCCTGTAATGTAATGTAACAACACTACTGTACGCAAGCGTAAGGGTCCAACGAACACAAATACAACGAAGTTAGCTAGCGCTACATAAGCGACTATTAATAGGCTAAGCACATTTAATAACAACACAAACACGATCATGCATTTACAAATATTTACAGCTAGCTACAAGAACGGAGGCGAGATCGCCACAATAGTGTCAGAACAGTGCATATGTTCATTACATTACATTACATTACAGGCATTTAGCAGACGCTCTTATCCAGAGCGACGTACAAGTGCATTGGTTCACGGTGTAGAGGTGCAAAAGAAACACACTAGAGTGAAGTAAGGATCGTAGTGCCAGAAGTGACCACATCGATCAGGACTCCAACCCTGTAGAGTAACCTGTTCAGCAAACAACAATCCTACCATGTACAAACTAGTACTGGAATTACATTTGCCTAATCAGACAAAAACAACAACAACAATCCTGCCAAATAAACTAACATAATCGTATTATCATAATCGATGTTCATCGTTGAAGTTTTTAATTATTTAATTATTGGTGCATTTTCAAATACAATGGCCATTATGAAATAATGCGGTCAAACGCAAAATACTTGTTAGCAAAAAAGAGTATGCGATGGTCATTTCCGTCATAGGTACTTGAAATTATGTACAACAAGCATCCCCTGTGATAGACTGCAGTAGCCTATAGCGCTTGTGTTTTTATGAAAGACAAACAAAATATTAGATTAGATTATATGAAGTTTTATCATTAAAGAAAAATCATACAGTAATGCAGTACTGTAAACACTACTGTATTGTACAGTAAAAACAAAAATAGTAAAAGCAAAAACAGTTACAGTAACAACAAACTTTACCATAAAGTACAACAAAAAAAAACTGCTTTTTGGTGCTTAAGCAGCATTTTGCCTCTCCGCTGCATTTGGCCACAGAATTTTGTCGACGTTGCATCTGATGTCTTCGTTGGCAAGACAGTGCTGATAAAATCTTTTAGAGGTGCCTTATCCACCCCTGACACTGCTGGGCTGTAATGTCATCGCATGCCTCATCCATGGCCTGAAGGAGCATTGCCTGCTCATATGGACGCCTATCGTATACCTTCCACCTCCAGGCCGAGGGGTTCAGAAAGGGGGAGTAAGCTGGAAGGAATTTTGATCGGAACTCTGGATGGGTTGTAAACCGGTCTCGCACAGCCAATGCACGATGGAAGTTTACATTGTCCCAGACAATGATGAACACCATCAGAGCATTTGGCTGTAAGAGACGGTTGTACAGCCCATCCAGAAAATGTATGAGGCGCACAGAGTTGTATGCCCCCAGCAGAGGGTCACGAGCCTCAACTGCATTGTGGGAAACGGCAGCACACATTGAGATGTTGGCTCCACGCTGTCCCGGAACATCAACAGTGGCCCTCTGCCCAATTACATTCCAGCCCCAACGCCGGCGCTTGCTGTGTCCACGTGTCACTAAAGACAACGACGGCATCCATGTACGCAGCGCAACCCTCTAGGCCCGCCAACACCCTGTTCATGAGTCTCTGAAACGTCGAAGGAGAATTTTTTTGCGCTTTACCAACCAACACTGACTGCAGCATAACGACTTGTTCATCCTCCGGCCGATTAAGAACTTTAGCTAGTCTCTCAAACAGCACAAAAAACGTGTCTGGGTCTTTTTCAGAAAATTTAGGGATTGGACAAAGATTGCGGGTGACATCAAAACCAGAGGAGCCAGAATTCCCATCTAAAGAACTAAGTACAGGAGCCTCAAACCCAGGTCGACCTACCAAAGATTGTCTTAGTACTTTGCTCTTTAAATTTCTCACGCTCAAGCCAACTTATCCTGTTCAAATTTTAGTTTTTCAAACTCAATCTTCTCCTTTAAATCCTGTTCGGATTTTACTTTTCCAACCTCAAGCCTTAACCTCTGCATTTCAAAGTCATGCTTGACTGTCTCTAATTGCACCTGGTCGCGAAACGACATCTCGTGTTCCAATTCAGACTCACTCTCTGGCTCTTGAGATGGCAGTGCAGCTGGCATGGGTGCTAAGGACAACGTAATGTCCTGTTCGGATGCCAATTGAATTGCCATGTCTCTTAAATCACCTTTTTTGTGTGCAGATGTTACAGTGCCACCCCAAAAGACCTACTAGTTGACTTAATTCAGCTTTAGTAAAGGACAAGAATACACTGTTTGACGGTTCCCTTCAAAAACCCTTAACTTTCCCACTCTATGGCATCAAGGTCAGACATCATGTTAAATTGTGACAAACAAGGGAATTGCAAGAGAGAAGGATGAGCAGGGCACAAAGTGAGAAACGGGCAGGCAACCTGAAAAAAAAGAGCAGCCCGCTAAACTAACGGAATCCCTGGTCGTCATGTGACGTAACAGCGGGGTATTTAATCACTCAACCCTGCAGCGTAACACACAACCTGACAGACTGCGCATCACACCACGGAATGAACCCAGGACAAATGCCACAAACCGATTTAGTCACACAAAAATAACAAACACCCAACAAAATCGCCAAACAGTATCCCTGAAGGACACTGTCGCTACAGCCGAATTGGGGTAATTGTGCACAGCTCTAGTAGTAAAACACCGGCATGTTGCCTGTCCAGATCAGTGTATCACTACTCACCCCTCCTCAATTGACACTGAAGCAGAGAAGAAAAGAAAAAAACTGTGCTGTAACGAAAACACAGTTCAGTTATTCTCTCCACCCGTACGCTCAACGGCGTAACAATTTAGAAGGCTTTACTTCAACTTCAACCAAGCTCCTTCTAAAACAACTACACTTTGTATGTCAGCATAGGATGTAGTCTTAGAGTATGAATTATGAAAGTCAGTTTGGCACTTTGCATTTTGAGTTTTGTACGTTGAAATTCTGCTGTGCAAAATGAGTCGTAAAAAACTGTAATTAAATAAACCATAGCAAAAGTGTTCGCTTGTTTCTCAAGGCAATGGGAGTAAAGTCCACTAGAGGGAGACAAATATCCCAAATGGGCCAAAAGTGACAAAACTGGAGATTCTAAGCCAGGGAAGTCACACTTCAGTCCTGGACGATCGCAGTGTGTGCTGGTGTTCGATGTGTTTCAGCACGAGTGATCAATCGAAGTCTTTGATTGGCTTAAGTGTCCATACACTCCTTGTTCTCAAAGCCTTAATTGTTTGCTGATTGCAAGGAGGCCATCAGTAAATGGTGTGTGTACCTGTGTGTGTGTGTGTGTGTGTGTTTTGGGCGGATTAAGGATTAAGGATATGCTTATTGGATTAGGCCACCCTGTTCACAGGACAGATTACACACAACGACACCGTCAGCACACTGCTCCTGCTATCTGGACTAGAAAAGACCACTGGTGTCCCCTTCTGGAATCCACTGTTCGGACTGGTTCCGCTTGACAGGAAGTTTTCCCTGAAGGCTAAATTCTATTTTATCAGTGTCTAACCTTACAGAAAGTGAAAGATAGAATTGTACATATGTATTTACATATTTTTTTTTAATACAAATGCATATTTGTATTTGAACCAGGTCTGGTGTGCTTGCATGTGTGTGTGTGTGTGTGTGTGTGTGTGTGTGTGAGCAAAAGATACATTTTTTTTATTGATAATCTATTTTAATCACCTGGACATACTTTGATAGAGACTTTGAATACATTCATAGGTTTGTTAATGACTTTATATATTTGCAATATTTATGTATTGAAATCATAATAATTCTGTACATCAGACCTGGGTCAAATACAAATACGTATTTGTATTTGTATGTAGATACATATTTGAAGTACTTTCAAATACATTTACACATGAAATATTTTGTATTTGATTTATTTAAAATATTTTATTGGAAAACCTACCATGGTTCTGCATTTTCTGTTTCGGTTTTTCCCCTTTTGGCCGCCAGATGGCGGCACATCAGTTTTGTGTTTCAGTTCGTTCTCCCTCCCTGTGTTAATTGTATCTCATAAAAAACTTGTTTTCAACGTACAAAAATGCCAAGTTACTCACACATACAGTACATGCACCGTCTATAACTCATTCATTCAGACTGCCAAAATCCAGGCCTGAGTTCCACGAGGCAATTCGAAATATTTGACACTTTGATCTGACACAAAGTTTGCATGACATTGTAAAATGGTAAGATTACAAAACACAGGGCCAAGTGACTTGAAAGAATTGAGGAAATATTGGGTAGCATTGCTTTGGAATACATCTTATTTCATTTTGGTGAGGCAAGATAGGCTATATTGTTTGTAGTGCCATAACTTGGCGTCATTTTGATATCAATACTTTCAATAGAAACGTGTTTTTTATGAGATATAATTTCTTTTTGCAAAGCGTTTTATTATGAGAGTGAGAAATGCGAAGTGACCCTCTAAGAAACGGTTGTGGATTATGGCTATCCTTGTGTGAATTTGTACAGTCTGATGAGCGTGTACCGTTTAGCAGTTTCGGTTCGCTATATATGTAAAACAGTGGCTGTGACAAAGGATGTGGTGGCGTAAGTGTAAAAACACATCAGAAACGCAGGCGAAATATGGCCAGTGTATGTACTCATGGATTTGACGGCCATCCAACGAGCCTTGATTTACAAAAGAATCAGCAAGGCCGTAGAATTAGAGCTCCCTAGGTCGCAATTTGTGTAGCCTTCTGTCTTGCTTCATTGTCTGTTATTTCGTGGAGATGCACTTTTAGTGTTTGTAAGGTTTATAAGAAATTTTGATAGGCTTATCTGCAGGTAGGAGTCCTCTTCGCTGTTTTGCTAAGCTAGAACTGGAAAAATTGATAGTGGAGACATGATGTTAGTGGGATAGGCGGCAGGAAAAATAAGAATGAGAAGAAGAAGAAGAAGAAGAAAGAGAAGAATAAGAATGAGAAGAAGAAGAAGAAGAAGAAAGAGAAGAAGAAGAAGAAGAAGAACCCTGAAAAGTGCCAAACTCTTGGTGCTGTATAGGTATGGGGCATGTCCCCGCCAAGGCGTAACTTGGCGAGATGGCATCCCTGCCATCCCAATTATTGGTTTTAATTATTCAATCATTGTTCCCACCTGTGCCTTGTTATCCCCTCCTTTTCTGGTTTGATTGTTCTTTGAGTTCACCTGTGTTTTGTTACCCTTGTCTATTTAAGTTCTTTGTTTCCTGACTCGGGTGCTGGTTCCTTGTGTTTCTGCTTGCGTTCCTGCCTGTGTTCCTGCTTGTGTGTGTTCCGCCTGCCCGTATTCTGTCCTGCCTGTGTTCCGCCCTGCCCATGTTCCGTTCTGTTTTTTTCAGTTCTTAAGAATCTTTTTGTGTTCGTGGTTTTGCCCCTCATGGCTTTTTGTTTGTTCCCTGTTTCTTAAGTAAAGTCTTTGAAGTTTGAATTTTCCTTTTGGAGTCACTCCTGGGTCGCGCCTGGGTCCAACCCCCCGAATCCCTGACAAAACCAAATACTTTCACAAATATTAATTAAAAAATACATTCCTTTAAATAAATGCTTTCCTGGGAAACCAAATACTTTTTCAAATAGTATTTAGACCCTTTTAGAAATGTATTAAAATACAAATATTTAAAATATCCCAGAGTTCTTTGTACAATACTCCTTCGGGCTAGGGGTTGAATTTGGGCAAGGGTAGCCTATGTCGGCAAACTTAAACAACCCATGTGCTGCCTCTAACAGTCAGTAGCCTAAATGCCCGTACATGTCTTTGCATGGGGAATGGCAAACTCAGACTTCTTGATAAGCTACTTGCCAGTTTAGTTCAAGTTAGTGGCTTTTACTGTATTTCCTGTGTATTTTCTGTGGTCAGAGCGTTCGACAGCCATGCAAACAGTTTCTCCTTTTACATTCTGTAAGGTTAGACACAGATAAAATAAAATTCATCCGTACATACTCACTACCAATTAATAATGGAAATCGGTACAGTTGGACTGGGGCCATCAGCAGTCACCTGACGCATTCTAGTCAAAATACTGCCCTCTAAATTGGACAAAACGTTCAAATTTCAGAGCTGATAGGTTCTCGCACATCCAATGCTTCTCAAGTCTTTCAACAGCTTGGTGCAATTGCGTATGTTGCACCACCGGCTTTATGTTGTGAAAGTATTTTCAAATAATTTAATTAAATCAAACCCTTTTTATTTGAAAATTCAGTATTTTAAAGACATTTGAAAATAATTGCGAATAATTGCAAATGCTCCTTAAATACATTTTGTGATTTAAATGCTCAGCATTCTCAGTATTTCAAATATAATATCAAATAATTTCTAAAAAAGTATTTAAAAGTAATAACTGAATCATTTCACAACAGCATGTTTTTGTGAGAATTCTGTATATATATTAAATTGTGTTCCATAAAGTCATACAGTTTAAATGCATTCTCAGCTGTCCTCCTAACACGTTGCCTAATACTCATTGAAGTTATTAGCAGGTAAATCACAGTCAGAGGTTGACAGCTATGGCCCTGGAGACCCGCAAAATATCTGCATTTCTATTGCTACTCGTCACTTAGTCGATCGATTAAAGCAGTTTATTTCACAGTTAACGCACATCGCCTGGTTTCTAGGCTTTCGTTTTTTAGGCAAAAACAAAAACCAGCAGACCCTGGACCTCTGGGGATCAGGACCAGGCCACTCCTGACAAATAGTGCGATTTGTCATTTTGTTGGTGTCTGGTTTTTTTTGCAGCTGAGGACGGATTCCATGGCGGACGTGCTGAGCAGCCTGAACCTCCTCGAGGTGCTGAAGGAGTCCATTGAGAAGAAGGGGCTCTCCGAGGTGAAGGAGGCGGTGGAGGACCTCATCAGCAGGGTGAACATCGCTGTGGTGGGGGAGGAGCAGCC
>NW_026985831.1:0-10797 GCF_018555375.3 Anguilla rostrata
AAGCACACACCAGATTAGTCTGTATAGTAGGCTTTTGCTATTGGGTTTTGTGTTAGTTTTTAATGCAAAATTAATTGTTTTACATTGGAAAATTGCACGTAGTTGTGTCTCTCCTGTCAGCATCTAGTTCCTTGTTTATGAAATAGGGAAATGGACAATTATTGAAATGACTGAATTATTCAAATAAACAATTATTGTTTAACATTTTCATGTGGGGAAAAATTATTTCTTTCGAGGCATCTTTGAGAGAGACCAGCAAAGATGTGCTCAGACAAGAGACACCAGCTACAAGCAAGCGAGGGGAACGTGAAACCTGACACCATGATAGGTTGAATAAAAATAGGTATTAATTAACGGTTTTTACTGACAGAGGTCAAAGTGTGCAATGATTTTAAAATGCAGGTTTTGGTGACGGTCAGGTGCGAATGTCTCGCCCTCTCCTCTGACGTGCGTCTGAGCTGCTGTTTGTAGCCCTTTGTAATTTCATTGGAGCAAATTTCATCCCGCTGTCTGTGGTTGTTGCTGTTTCAATTCCATTAAAATCCTTTTTGGTCAAATATACTGGCTTGTACAAACTTATTTTCAATTTATCCTCAATAGCACTGTATCCTACAGTGTGAATATAGTTTATTCCACTGATAATGTTTGGTGTTTGAGGGTTCAGTTGCTAAATAGCCTGCCAGAGGAGAGACCGACACATTTGCACATCCGCATTCCGTATCAGCACCTGGCTATTGTCAGGCAGTGGGGGTGTGAAGACAAGCCAAACTCCAGTTAAGAGTCCTAAAAAAGTTTTAGTCATTCAGTCAGACTGCATTCACACCAGATCAGGCAATGCGGCACCTTCCCGCAGTGTTGTGCGGAGGTGTGGGCGTGTCACTACATGGCCCATGTCCGTGATGTCATGTTGTGAACTTTAACCCCCCCCCCCCTCCATTTCCTGTCTGCTAACTCAAACAAATGGAAACAAACCGAAGGAAGCTTCTTGCTATCGTTATTTTGCAGCGTAGATTGCGAGCCAGACGTCAAAGCTGGGTACACAAAATAAACCAAGTGAGGACACAACTGGGAGAGTATCATCGTTTGGTCCATGAACTCCATAGTGCTAGGTACAATAAACTAGCATGCAAGAACTGCTAAATAGCAAATCTTTTTTTATACAGCTTAATTCCGAAGTTCAGAATGAATATTTAGCTAGTAGCTATTGTTTAGGTACTTGTCCCATTACCCGGCACTGTCAAATCATGATGACGATCATAAAATCAAATCTTAGGAAATGAATTCCGTCAGTAATTCATCTGACAGTTGCTCAGTAAACAGCGGAATGCTACATGGTAATTTAAACAACTTACGTAATTGGCCACCGCAGCGTGACGTCGGGTTGCGTTACGGCAAAAGTTGATTCTGGTTCTACTTCTTCCCCCAGGCCGCTACGTTTTTTTTCGGCACCCAATGCGGTCCCCACCCCGCAGCCTAAGTGCACTACCCCGATTCAAATGAATGGGAGGCCTGCCGTTTTTCCTGCATTGCCTGATCTAGTGTGAATGCAGCCTTAGCATATATTATTGAGTTTGTTTGTTTAACATCCATACATTCACCCAACTCAAACAATGAGAAATGTTTTTATTAGTAAGCTAGCTGGCATGTATTAACTATCATAAACAAGTATTAACTATCAAGTCTAATTTTTCCACCGTAATTAAGACACGCGTGACAGAACGTTGCTGGCTGTAGCATACTATTCTAGTAGCTCGGGAGAACCTCCTTGTGGTATAACTTCGACATTTCCATCGCAAATGAGCAGTTTTGGCTACATCTTTTTGCTAACTGGTTGCCGGCTGGGTCAGAACAACGTTACCAGTTCCAATTTATTTTTATTAGGCCTGTACAGTTCAAATGGAGAGACCCCAAACTGGCAGGTCAATTAAAGGCCAGTGCAGCACAGATATGGATGCATTTTCACGCCCGTGCTTAAAAAGTTGGGAACATGATGCTTTACAATTGTGCGCCTGTTGTTCCCTCACCTAAATGTAGGGGTAGCATCTAAAAATTCAGCTAAAAGTGCAAACAGTACAATTCCTTCAGCAATCAATCACCCTGTCTGTTTTGAGTATGAACACGGTAACTAGGGTGGTTAAACAAACGAAAACTGTGGCCACCTTTGCAGGGTTCTTAAACCATTAAAAGGACTACGGGTAAATGGTAGATGGACTGCATTTATACAACACTTTTATCCAAAGCGCTTTACAATTGATGCCTCTCGTTCACCCATTCACACACACACTCACACCAACGGTGAAAGGCTACCATGCAAGGTACCAATCACGGCAGGGATCGAACCGGCAACCCTCCAACTGTCAGGCAACCACTCTTACCTCCTGAGCCCCCATAGGGTGATACCTATAATTTGGTGCGTCAGATGTTTTTTTGTTAGCCTAACCGTGTTTGTGATACAGCCTTGCTGCGCGATTACTGTGGTCAGAGCCTATGAGCTAGATTTCTGTAACAAAGTGTGATATGCAGATACAGATGCGCATTCCTTCAGCCACAGCGATATTTCTGAAATAATCGGGTCATGGGGCCCCCTAAACTGGCTCCGCACCCCCTGTCCTAATACTCAAGCTCTGCCACTGGGCAGTGGTCAAATAAAGCAATGTGTTTCACGTGTGCTATTAACTCTTATTGCCTATATTACAAAAACACTATACTTCAGACACACTCTTACCGGTGAGCGAGGTGAGGCACAGGTCCGTGGGGGGGAGGGGGGGCAGACGCACTCTTACCGGTGAGCGCGGTGAGGCACAGGACCGTGGGGGGGGGGGGGGGGGGCAGACGCACTCTTACCGGTCAGCGCGGTGAGGCACAGGACTGTGGGGGGGTGGGGGGGGCAGACGCACTCTTACCGGTGAGCGCGGTGAGGCACAGGACCGTGGGGGGGCAGACGCACTCTTACCGGTCAGCGCGGTGAGGCACAGGACCGCGGGGCCGAGCGCCATCTCCACACACGCCACGTAGCTCCGGCAGCCGTCCAGGCCAGCGAATCGGTAGTGCCCCCTGCGCGTGGTCTCGTTGCACAGGACCGCCAGGCCGTCCAGGTCCGGCCGGTACAGCACCACTCTGTGCAGGGGGTCGGGGGGGACATGGGGGCTCCCTCGCCAGGAGACCAATAGCGTGGAGGCACCCCGCGACTCCGCCCTCAGTGGAAAGCGGTGGGTGTGGCCTGGGGAGGACAGGGTGTGCTTGAGAAACTGGCATTGTAACCCAGGAGGTCATTTATGCCAAGCTGCACTGCTGATGGAGCCTTCAAAGACACCAGTTTCCATAGACAAGCTACTGTTAATGAAGAACAGTAAGCCAACATCTAATCTATTAAGCCATAAAAAGATTATGTTAGTAAAAAGCTAGAATTCTGGAAACCTGAAATGAGGCAATGTTCATTTCAGGCGTCATACACTGCTAACAAACTATTCATCAAATATACAAAAGCATTCTGATATTATATTTAACATGTAGAGTGATACAGGGACACTGTTGCGTTACACAAAGTCACGGATTGAAGCCAAATTTACAGTTACTTCAACTTCACACAGAAAAACTGCCCACACCAACAACTAATAATTATCAATATACCTATAGTAGCAGGTTTCATTAGGTCATATTTAATCATGACCTAATGGAACCTATTACTCCATCTATTACACATCTAAACAGCAACCTTAATCTAAGCTTTTAAGTTACATGTTGAATTAACGTCAAATTCATTAGTATTTATCATAGCAATATTGGTTTTCTGATACAGTATAACACCTGTTAAACTGCATTCAAACAAAAGATATACACATTCCGATAACTGTTAAACTTGTAAATAAATAAAAAGAAACTTTCTTCATTTGTATAGTGATCATTTCAATTATCCATATGGAAACAATTTAATTATCAGTATGTATGTAGCTATTGAGTTAAACAGCTTTATACACTGATGTGGACCATTTAACAAACTGATTCTAAGCTTTGAAGTTATGTGCAAAAAGCCCAATGTATTTGGCACAGAAATTAATTTAATACCCTGAAATTATATTCTTAGTAAAAATAGAAATATTCCAGTAAATTACATATTCAAAGGAAAAAAGTTCTGGGGCCTGATGCATAGAGTTTGCGTGGATTTAATTATATTGTACAACCATTTGCACATTTTGCACAATTTGCTTAGAAATGAAGTTTTTAATCACACATGCAGATTATATTTATAAATCACAAATATCCCTAAACTTGTACGCTCGTGAAGGAGCTTTATGACTCTACCAAGTGAACACCCTCAATTTCCTTATATGGGGGCATCATTTCACCATTTAAATCTCTTGGAAATAGCAGTAAAACTGCTAAATTTTAATTGTAGTAAAATATAGAGGAACATACTGGTGGAAAAGTGAATTTAAAAAGAATTTTCAGAATGTTAGATTTAAATGCTGTTGCAATGCAAACAATTTGGAATGTGTTAAAATGTTCAGATCTTTGAAAACCTTATCTGGTCAAGTTCAGTTTCTGTTGATGTCCATAAGTGTAAAGAGGGAGGCATACCAAGTGCAATGATAAAGTCCTCCTTTTGGTAGAGATAATGAGTGTCGTTTTCACAGGGAAACACTTCATTTGGCTGGAATGCCTTGAGAGCTTCCTGTTGTGAAAGAGAAATTGAAGATTCCCAATTAGCCATTCTAATGGAGAATTTAGGGGTCCGATTAACCACATTATCAACTCCCTTCTGTTAGACTGCAAAAGGGAAAACAGGCACTTGAGAAAAGTGACGACAGCACTAAACTTTGCAATAGTGTCCATGTTCATTCAAACATCTTGAGATGAGAAATTTGAAATAGCTCCAATTCAAAAGCACAAACCATGAGAGGGTCCACAGTGCTAAACATTCTGGTTTCTCCTGTGTCAAAATAAAGCCCCACATTCACCAGCTGAGATCTGGTGACTGCAAAGGCCATACCATATGATTCACATCATTTTCATACTCATCAAACCGTTCAGTGACCCCTCGAGCTCGGTGGATGGGGACACTGTCATCCTGGAAGAGACCACTCCCATCAGGATAGAAATGTTTCATCATAGGATAAAGGTGATCACTCAAAATAACTTTGTATTGATTTGCAGTGATCGTTCCCTCTTAGGGGACAAGTGGACCCAAACAATACCATGAAATTGCGCCCCACAGCATAACAGGGCCACTGGACACCCTCATTGTAGGGGTCATGCATACAGGCCTGTACTGTTCTCTTGGCATACCCCACACATGCACTCGCCCACTTGTGGAGAATATAACAAGGCAGTCCATTCTCTCCATTATAATTTGCTCTTGTTATTGAGCTCCTGGCTGCGATAAGATCACATGACCATATACAAGGCATTAAGATTGGAGGTGAAAGTCATGTTATTTCTCTGCACGCAGATGACATTTTACTTTACTTACAACACCCCTTACATTCAATTCCAACACTTTTTACAATACTTGACCAGTTTGGCGATCTATCTGGTTATAAAATCAACTGGTCCAAGATCATGCCAATTTCCAAATTAAATGGTCTCCAGACTATATGAAGTACTTGGGCACATACATTCCCAGTAATACAGAAGACTCTTATTTACTTAACTATCCCCCAATAATTGATAAAGTTACAAGCGATCTGAAAAGAATGAACTAACTTCCGATCTTTTATGGGTAGAACTAACATTATTAAAATGTCTGCTTTACTCAAATTCCTTTATTTGTTTCAAAACGTATTACAGCTCCCATATAATGTTGGTGGTCTATACTTACCAAACCTCAAACTCTACTTTCTCTCAGCTCAACTTACCCAGGTCAAGCAATGGTTTTCCAGCTCATTAAGTGCATGGGCAAGAGTGGAGTCCCGTGGCATTCTTCCATAAGAGTTGAAATACCTGCCCTATATTGGTTTACAGGAGGTTAAAAAAATTAGAAGAACCCTACTATCGTTAATAGTTTACAAATATGGAAGAGCTCCCATAAACTTATGGGTTACAGTGAACCTCTCCCCCTATACTCCCATATGGAGAAACCCCAATTTCTCACCCTGTTTTAATGATGACACATTCAAGCCATGGTACGACAAGGAGATAAGGGAAATAAATAGATCATTATCAAAAAGATTTGTTATCTCCTTTAGTAATTATCAGTTACAATTACAGTTTTTTTACAATTGCTAAAAAGCGTTTACCTATACTTAAGATACTTGTCTAAACTCTTAACACAGCAACACACCTACATCACACAATTAGCCAAATAGTTAATTTTCTGCTCCAAACCACATTTTGTTCCTTAAATACCAACTATACATTTCAAAATGCAAAACAACTTTCTCTACATACACTAACTCTATCAAAACACAGCAAACCCGACTCAATACCAAATCATTCTGTCAAAACACTAGCACATTTTCTATCCAAGAGGAACATCTAGTCAATCATAGCACATCGATTTTCAAAATACTAACAGTTGATGGCATTACAAAAACTGCATTACTTTTCATGTTTCAGTTCTACCTGCATACATTAGACAATATGAAATCCATTGTTTTTTATAATTCAGTTTCCTTTTACAGTGAACCACTCTACATTTATTGGTTTAGTGTCGAATATGTGCAACATACTATCTATAAAAGTGAATGAGTCATCTTTACTTCATAGAGTGTAGCAGAAAAAAATAGTGACAGAATTGCTGTAGTAAAAGCTTTATTAGCAACATGAAATTCTGCCAGTGATCAACAAAAAATCAAACATACATGGCCTTTGGTTCCAAATGTGTAAAAATAAAATACACAATTACAGTAAATCAGCTATTTCTCAATGATCTCTTAATTCAAAAATGCTTACCAGCTTTTTCAATATACCTTTTGAGCTGCTGTTGTTGCAGAAGTAGATGCTTTATACTACATTTAAGGTTTTGAACACTAGGTTTTCATTTCTGGCATACTGTGTGCAAGCATTTGTAAATAAGATAAGAAAGGTCCATAATTTTGGTATTGGGTAAGCTTGTATGTAAAGAAACTTTAAGCATTTTAGAAACGTGTTAATTGACTGCATATTCTGTGAAAACAACATGAATCGTGTTAATGGTATGGCCCACAACAGACGGGTGTTGTGCTAATTGTGTTTAGAGTTTTGAAAATGTGACTACAGATTGGACAAAAGGATGTTAGCGATTTTAAAAAAACAAAAACTATACAATCTACCTTCCACTCACTTACTCAGGTTTTTCCAAATTCGTCATATGACACAGACAAGTCAAGGCACTCTTAAGGAACCCAAACCATCCAAAATAGAATGTCTCATCAATAAGGATGTTAAAATTTCTAGATGTATTTCTAAAGTATATAAATCCCTGTTAGAATGCTTGTTTACAAGCACAGATGTTGTGAGATGTAAATGGGAAAAGGATTTAGAGATGGATATAAGAAAAAAGACTGGTCTTTTTTTCTTCATAAAATGAGTACTGCAATGTCCTTTCTTTGCTGGCGTTGCAAAAAACAAAAAGGCAACTTTTATCATATGTTTGGGTCCTGTAATCTGGTGTCAACATTTTGGAATTCTGTAACTGACATTATAGCACTATGTTTAGACATTTAGATCCCAAAATCGCCTCGCTTGTGTCTTCTTGGCACAAGCAACACGGACCCTTGGAATAAGCTTCACAAAAAACATTGACCTTGCTTTGATCGCTGCAAGGAAGTGCATTACAGTCCATTGGAAATCTGATTACCCTCCTACAGTATCGCATTGGTTAAATGAAATCTCCAGCTACATTCCATTAGACAAAATTGGCTACAACATAAAATGTAAGAGTCAGGACTTTTTGAAAACATGGGAACCGCATATAGATTTTATGGCAAGAAGGGCAGCTTTAGGGACTAATGGTTGATATGCTGGGTCACAATGTTTTTCTTGTTTTAGGCAGTGTGGCGGTATATGGCGGTGTTTGGTTTTCTAGTGCAAATTGTAATGTGATATGGCATAATTTTGCTACTGTCAAACTGTCAATCAAAACCGTTTAACACTTGTAAAAATTGTATTTATTTTTTTACCCTTTTGTCATGGTTCACAGTTAAAGTATTAAGTTGCTGAAGATGTTCACTGTTGTGAAGGCAGTGCTCTGGTCAACTTTTTGGGCGACATGATGGGGTGTTGTGCCTGCCGGCGAGAGATTGAGAGAGAGGGAAGGAAAAGTATAAAGTGCAATCTGTCTGGGCGAGGGATCGCTAGGCGGTCAGCGCAGGCGTGTTGGGACATGTATCGCTACCTTTAATATACTTTTTCTCGTGTACCTAGCTTACTTTGAGCATCACCGTACCATGGGGTGGGGGGTGGCCAGTGGGGGGTGGGGGGTTAGGAAAACAAAGGAACCTGCACAATTGTATTGTGAATTTGTATCTATTGGCCTTTGCAAGCTCAATAAAATATATAAATCTAAATCACATGCGGAGAATATGGTGAAGGATGACTCATCTGACTATCACAGATCACAGCACAGAAACCCTACTACGATATCTGTCTCTATGTAGTTGTCGACGGACTGTTCTTGCTGACACAGTCTCATCACATCCTGCATTGACATTCTCAGTCACCTGAGGAAGAGCTGCTCTTCTGTTTTTCCTCACATACTGCACTGATGCATGAGCATCACAGCCATGGAATGGCCGCTTTCGACCACAATTTCTGACCCTATTTACTGTTGTTTTTCCCACAAGTCTAAATGCAGATGTCACTTTAGTCACTTTCTTTACTGAAACACTAACCAGTTGGACAGTCATTGTGACTGAAGCTCATGCCATCCATGGCCCAATAATGAACCCTCTTTCAAAGTCAGTTAGATCCTTTCATCTTGCCGTCATGACTCAAAATCAGGGTCAACTGGGCCTACTCAGATTTTTTACACATGCCACAGAGCATGATAGGATGTTAATTGCTTAATTGTATCATGCAGTACACCTGTATGGAAACATCTGCATTTGTTAAATTTCTCCATTCGCTCACTCCATTCAGGTGTTTCAGTTTAATTTCTCACCCGTCTGAACGTTGATTGACATATTGAGACATATTGGTCTTTAGAGCACATTACGGAGCAATTTAGGTTGGAACAAAAACCAGCATGCAGAGGGTCTTGAGGGCCAAGTTTGAGCAGCACTGCTCTACAGCATATTTATTCACAGCAAAATGGTTTTAAAAATCAGCATACATTTTTCAGCACAATTTGACTGTCACGATAACAGCAGCAGCTTGTTGAATGCATATTTACATACGTTGCATCACTAGAATTTATCAGATGCTCTTATCCAGAGCAACTTACACAACTTGAACTATTTATACATAGCATCCATTTTTTCAGCTGAATATATACTGAAGCAATTCACATCAACCACCTTGCTCAAGAGTATAACAGCAGCGCCCTACCTGGGAATTGAACCAGTAACCTTTGGGTTACAAGTCCAGTTCCCATCTTTATAGAAGTAGTTGTTCAAATTAAGTGGCCTGCAGCATAATTTCAGAGATCCATCAATCTGTCACAAGACCGAGGCAATGGACCATATTTTGGAAAACATATCTAGCAGTTTCTATTATTGACCATGACAACAGTCATCAGCTAGATTGAAACATCAGTAACACTCACCCCACTTCCGCTGGGGGGGAGATACGCAGTTCTGTGCGCACTGCTCACATTGATGGAATCTGATGAGAAAAGCATGTACAGCATTGGATCCATCTACATCTCCTCCCCCCCGAATAACCAACGTCAAAGTCAGAAATGTGTGAACAACTGAATTCCAGACTTACTGAAAACAACTGAAAAGTTCCACACATGGGAGATTCCTTCATACTCCGCGCGTAATGTGTGTACATCCAGTGTCGTTACCATCAACGACACCATTTTGCCTTTACTTCCCATGGGTGTAAGTTCATTGCTGTCCAGCCATATCTTGGTATCTGGTCTGGTAAGGATTGAGAACAATGTCACCGTACAAACAACGAGGTGCATAGGTTTCAAGTAAATGTGCTTTGAGAAGTTATGAACCAAAGGTTCTGATATTCTGAACTTAATACCTCTTCGCGGAGGCGCTGACGTTTAGAACCCAACAGACAGAGAAGACAGGACTGCTGCAGCTTCCTGAAAATGGCAAAGTTGGACGCATTCGTGTGACTATGCATTCAGGTCTATAGGCCTAACTGAATGGACACACCCATTAATGAATTTTAAAAACAAAAGGTAAACGTTACCTATAGGCTACACATGCATAAGGCCATTCAAGCCACAGCAATTTAAAGCCAAAATGACGTTTCCCTTACGCGTTGCCAACACCAGCTGATTCACTCCACTACAGCTGTAAATTAAAATATAATTCTAATTGTACCGCCACTGTGATTCACTGAAACTGGTTCATGTAAACGAGTCATGCAAAAATAAACAAATAAACAATTAAATATGTACTCACCCAAAGAAGAAGAAAGCTGCAGTGCTATCAGTAATGAGAGAATGCACGCGGAGGCAAACCTGCAAATGTACAGATGTAGATTTCATTAGTGGAGCGCGTATTACGAGGACGTATTTATTTAATATATAAACCCACAGAAAATTAACATATGTACATTTTAAGAGAATAGTTGAACTACTGTCCCTCTGTGAGAAAGCTATATGAGCGAAACGAAACAAAACATTCAGCTGTCGATATCATTTCGCAACACATTAGACCTACTAATACTGATATTGGGCGTATGCTCTGCAAACCC
>NW_026985832.1:0-6944 GCF_018555375.3 Anguilla rostrata
CTATGGAGTTCAGTGTTGCTAGGGTGTTGCTAGGGGTTGTATGGTTTCCAGTGGTTGCTAGGTGTTGCTAGGTGGTTGTATGTGTTCAGTGGTTCTAGGTGTTGCTAGGTGGTTGTATGGAGTTAGGCGGTTGCTAGGGTGTTGCTAGGTGTTGTAGTGTTGCAGGTGTTCTATAGGTTCTGCAGTTGTTATGGGTTCAGGTGTTGCTATGGGTTCTAGGTGGTTGCTATGGATTCTAGTGGCGGTTGCTAGGGTGTGCTAGGTGGTGTGGTTCTACGGAGTTTCAGGTGGTTGATATTGAGTTCAGGGTTGCTAGGGTTGCTAGGGGTGTGGTTCTTAGGGTATGCTAAGATCTGGGGTATGGTTAAGTGGTGCTAGTGTGTAGTTGCTTGTATCCATAGCGGTGCTTACTTGTGCTAGGTCTTGCATGAGAGTTAGGGGTTAGGTGTGCTTGGCTCAAGGATTGCAAGTGCCAGGGCTGGGTTTTGAACGGAGTTGCACTGGGTTGCAGTACAAGTCGGTCTAGAGTATGTGGTGTTCGCTAAGTGGTTGGTAGGTGGTTGCTATGGAGTTCTAGGCGGTTGCTAGGGTGTTGCTAGGCAGTTGCTATGGAGTTCCAGATTGTTGCTAGGGTGTTGCTAGGTGGTTGCTATGGTGTTCCAGGTGGTTGCTAGGATGTTGCTAGGTGGTTGCTATGATGTTCTAGGTGGTTACTATGGTGTTGCTAGGTGGTTGCTATGGAGTTATAGGCGGTTGCTAGGGTGTTGCTAGGTGTTTGTTAGCATGTTGCTAGGTGTTCTATGTGTTGCTAGGAGTTGTTATGGTGTTCAGGTGGTTGCTAGGAGTGTTGCTAGGTGGTTGCTATGGTGTTCAGGTGGTTGCTAGGGTGTTGCTAGGTGGTTGCTATGGAGTTCTAGGCCGTTGCTAGGGTGTTGCTAGGTGGTTGCTATGGAGTTCTAGGCGGTTGCTAGGTGTTGCTAGGTGGTTGCTATGGAGTTCTAGGTGGTTGCTAGGGTGTTGCTAGGTGGTTGCTATGGTGTTCAGTGGTTGCTAGGTGTTGCTAGGCAGTTATGGTGTTCCAAGTGGTTGCTAGGTGTTGCTAGGTGGTTGCTATGGAGTTCTAGGCGGTTGCTAGGTGTTGCTAGGTGGGTTGCTAGTGGTGTAGGTTGCTAGGTGGTTGCTATGGAGTTCTAGGCCGTTGCTATGGTGTTGCTAGGTGGTTGCTATGGAGTTCTAGGGTTGCTAGGTGTTGTAGTGGTTGCTATGGAGTTCTAGGCGGTTGCTATGGTGTTGCTAGGTGGTTGCTTGGAGTTAAAGCTGGTTCCTATGGTGTTGCTAGGCATTTGATATGGTGTTCCGGTGGTTGCTAGGTGTTGTTGGGGTTGGTTGCTATGGAGTTTCAGGTGTTGCTATGGGTTATAGGTGGTTGCTAGGGTGTTGCTAGGCAGTTGTTATGGTGTTCCAAGTGGTTGCTAGGGTGTTGCTAGGTGGTTGCTATGGTGTTCCAGGTCAATGCTAGGGTGTTGCTAGGTGGTTGCTATGGAGTTCATGGCAGTTGCTAGGGTATTCGAAGTGGTTGCTAGGATGTTGCTAGGTGGTTGCTATGGAGTTCTAGGCCGTTGCTAGTGTGTTGCTAGGTGGTTGCTATGGAGTTCTAGGTGGTTGCTAGGGTGTTGCTAGGGTGTTGCTAGGTGGTTGCTATGGAGTTCTAGGCGGTTGCTATGGTGTTGCTAGGTGGTTGCTAGGGTGTTGCTAGGTGGTTGCTATGGAGTTCTAGGCGGTTGCTATGGTGTTGCTAGGTGGTTGCTATGGAGTTCTAGGCCGTTGCTAGGGTGTTGCTAGGTGGTTGCTATGGAGTTCTAGGTGGTTGCCAGGGTGTTGCTAGGGTGTTGCTAGGTGGTTGCTATGGAGTTCAAGGTGGTTGCTATGGTGTTGCTAGGTGGTTGCTATGGAGTTCTAGGCGGTTGCTATTGTGTTGCTGTGTTGCTCGGTGGTTGCTATGGAGTTCTAGGTTGTTGCTAGGTGGTTGCTATGGAGTTCTAGGTGGTTGCTAGGGTGTTGCTAGGTGGTTGCTATGGAGTTCTAGGCGGTTGCTATGGTGTCTAGGTGGTTTCTATGGAGTTCTAGGCGGTTGCTAGGGTGTTGCTAGGTGGTTGCTATGGAGTTCTAGGTGGTTGCTAGGGTGTTGCTAGGGGGTTGCTAGGGTATTCTAAGTGGTTTCTAGGATGTTGCTAGGTGGTTGCTATGGAGTTCCGGGCGGTTGCTATGGTGTTGCTAGGTGGTTGCTATGGAGTTCTAGGCCGTTGCTAGGGAGTTGCTAGGTGGTTGCTATGGAGTTCTAGGTGGTTGCCAGGGTGTTGCTAGGGTGTGCTAGGTGGTTGCTATGGAGTTCAAGGTGGTTGCTATGGTGTTGCTAGGTGGTTGCTATGGAGTTCTAGGCGGTTGCTATGGTGTTGCTAGGTGGTTGCTATGGAGTTCTAGGCCGTTGCTAGGTGGTTGCTATGGAGTTCTAGGTGGTTGCTAGGGTGTTGCTAGGTGGTTGCTATGGAGTTCTAGGCCGTTGCTATAGTGTTGCTAGGTGGTTTCTATGGAGTTCTAGGTGGTTGCTAGGGTGTTGCTAGGTGGTTGCTATGGAGTTCTAGGTGGTTGCTAGGGTGTTGCTAGGGGTTGCTAGGGTATTCTAAGTGGTTTCTAGGATGTTGCTAGGTGGTTGCTATGGAGTTCTAGGCGGTTGCTATGGTGTTGCTAGGTGGTTGCTATGGAGTTCTAGGCCGTTGCTAGGGTGTTGCTAGGTGGTTGCTATGGAGTTCTAGGTGGTTGCTAGGGTGTTGCTAGGTGGTTGCTATGGAGTTATAGGTGGTTGCTAGGCTGTTGCTAGGCAGTTGTTATGGTGTTCCAAGTGGTTGCTAGGGTGTTGCTAGGTGGTTGCTATGGTGTTCCAGGTGGTTGCTAGGGTATTCTAGGTGGTTGCTATGAAGTTATAGGCGGTTGCTAGGGTGTTGCTAGGCAGTTGTTATGGTGTTCCAAGTGGTTGCTAGGGTGTTGCTAGTTGGTTGCTATGGAGTTCTAGGCAGTTGCAATGGTGTTTCTAGGTGATTGCTAGGGTGTTGCTAGGTGGTTGCTATGGAGTTTTAGGCGTTTGCTATGGTGTTGCTAGGTGTTTGCTAAGGAGTTCTAGGCCGTTGCTAGGGTGTTGCTAGGTGGTTGCTATGGAGTTCTAGGCGGTTGCTAGGGTGTTGCTAGGTGGTTGCTTTGGAGTTCTAGGTGGTTGCTAGGGTGTCGCTAGGTGGTTGCTATGGTGTTCCAAGTGGTTGCTAGGGTGTTGCTAGGCAGTTATGGTGTTCCAAGTGGTTGCTAGGGTGTTGCTTGGTGGTTGCTATGGTGTTCCAGGTGGTTGCTAGGGTGTTGCTAGGTGGTTGCTATGGAGTTCTAAGCAGTTGCTATGGTGTTGCTAGGTGGTTGCTAAGGTGTTGCTAGGTGGTTGCTATGGAGTTCTAGGCCGTTGCTATGGTGTTGCTAGGTGGTTGCTATGGAGTTCTAGGTGGTTGCTAGGGTGTTGCTAGGTGGTTGCTATGGAGTTCTAGGCGGTTGCTATGGTGTTGCTAGGTGGATGCTATGGAGTTCTAGGTGGTTGCTATGGAGTTCTAGGTGGTTGCTGGGGTGTTACTAGGTGGTTGCTATGGAGTTCTAGGCGGTTGCTATGGTGTTGCTAGGTGGTTGCTAAAAAGTTCTAGGCCATTGTTAGGGTGTTGCTAGGTGGTTGCTATGGAGTTCTAGGCGGTTGCTAGGGTGTTGCTAGGTGGTTGCTATGGTGTTCCAAATGGTTGCTAGGGTGTTGCTACGCAGTTATGGTGTTCCAAGTGGTTGCTAGGGTGTTGCTTGGTGGTTGCTATGGTGTTCCAGGTGGTTGCTAGGGTGTTGCTAGGTGGTTGTTATGGAGTTCTAGGCGGTTGCTATGGTGTTGCTAGGTGGTTGCTGGGGTGTTGCTAGGTGGTTGCTATGGAGTTCTAGGCCGTTGCTATGGTGTTGCTAGGTGGTTGCTATGGAGTTCTAGGTGGTTGCTAGGGTGTTGCTAGGTGGTTGCTATGGAGTTCTAGGCGGTTGCTATGGTGTTGCTAGGTGGTTGCTATGGAGTTCTAGGTGGTTGCTATGGAGTTCTAGGCAGTTGCTATGGTGTTGCTAGGTGGTTGCTATGGAGTTCTAGGCCGTTGCTAGGGTGTTGCTAGGTGGTTGCTATGGAGTTCTAGGCAGTTGCTAGGGTGTTGCTAGGTGGTTGCTATGGAGTTCTAGGCAGTTGCTATGGTGTTCTAGGTGGTTGCTAGGGTGTTGCTAGGTGGTTGCTATGGAGTTCTAGGCCGTTGCTAGGGTGTTGCTAGGTGGTTGCTATGGAGTTCTAGGCAGTTGCTATGGTGTTGCTAGGTGGTTGCTATGGAGTTCTAGGCCGTTTCTAGGGCTTTGCTAGGTGGTTGCTATGGAGTTCTAGGTGGTTGCTAGGGTGTTGCTAGGTGGTTGCTATGGAGTTCTAGGTGGTTGCTAGGGTGTTGCTAGGTCGTTGCTATGGAGTTCTAGGTGGTTGCTAGGGTGTTGCTAGGTCGTTGCTATGGTGTTCCATGTGGTTGCTAGGGTGTTGCTAGGCAGTTGTTATGGTGTTCCAGATTGTTGCTAGGGTGTTGCTAGGTGGTTGCTATGGTGTTCCAGGTGGTTGCTAGGGTGTTGCTAGGTGGTTGCTAGGGTATTCTAAATGGTTGCTAGGATGTTGCTAGGTGGTTGCTATGGAGATATAGGCGGTTGCTAGGGTGTTGCTAGGCATTTGCTATGGTGTTCCAGGTGGTTGCTATGGAATTCTAGATGGTTGCTAGGGTTTTCTAGCTGGTTGTTATGGGTTGCTAGGTCGTTGCTATGGAGTTCTAGGCGGTTGCTAGGTCTTTACTGAGTCCAATGACGTGACCCATAGTTCTCTATGACAAACGGTTCAAAAGTTATGAAATATCAAACATCGGCCAATCAGGAAGGGGGGCGAGGCTGATCTCCACCAATGGACAAAGGACTCTCTACCATGTCCAATGAGGCATTGCACAATTTGTGGGCAATTTTTCCCCATAGAGATGAATGGCAGAATGTTCAAATCTAGAGAGAGACCAGAGTACTGCTGCTAGAAGACAGAGCATTGTGACATCACAAGGGTGAGAAGACAGAGCATTGTGACATCACAAAGGTGAACATTCCGCCATTCATTCTCTATGGGAAAAATTGCCCACAAAAATTCAAATTTTTCAAATACCGTCCCCCCAAACTTTCCAAAAAGTAATAGCACACCATTCCCGATCATGCCGCTCGATTTGACATATTGCACGTGTATGTGGTGCGAAAACTCTTGAAGGAGTAGCGGTCCAAAAAATGGGTGGAAAGATAGAATAATAAAAATAATAATAATAATAATAACTAGACAATTCCTGCAGAAATTGTGAAGTGTGGTTGCCGCCAACACAAAGTCGACTTTGTGCTGAACGGAGTGAACAGTGGTAGGTAGTTGCTATGATGTCTGAGGCAGTTGCTAGGGTGGTGCTAGATGGTTCTATGGAGTTCTAAGTGGTTTCATGGAATTCTAGGCGGTCGCTAGGGTGGTGCTAGGTGGTTACTATGGAGTTTCAGGTGGTTGCTATTGAGCTCCAGGTGGTTGCTAGGGCATTGCTAGGTGGTTGCTATGGAGTTCTAGGCCGTTGCTAGTGTGTTGCTAGGTGGTTGCTATGGAGTTCTAGGTGGTTGCTAGGGTGTTGCTAGGGTGTTGCTAGGTGGTTGCTATGGAGTTCTAGGCAGTTGCTAGGGTGTTGCTAGGTGGTTGCTATGGAGTTCTAGGTGGTTGCTAGGGTGTTGCTAGGCGGTTGCTATGGAGTTCTAGGCCGTTGCTAGGGTGTTGCTAGGTGGTTGCTATGGAGTTCTAGGTGGTTGCTAGGGTGTTGCTAGGGTGTTGCTAGGTGGTTGCTATGGAGTTCTAGGCGGTTGCTACGGTGTTGCTAGGTGGTTGCTATGGAGTTATAGGCCGTTGCTAGGGTGTTGCTAGGCGGTTGCTATGGAGTTATAGGTGGTTGCTAGTGTGTTGTTAGGTGGTTGCTATGGAGTTCTAGGCCGTTGCTAGGGTGTTTTAGGTGGTTGCTAGGGTGTTGCTAGGGGGTTGCTATGGAGTTCTAGGCGGTTGCTAGGTCTTTACTGAGTCCAATGACGTGACCCATAGTTCTCTATGACAAACGGTTCAAAAGTTATGAAATATCAAACATCGGCCAATCAGGAAGGGGGGCGAGGCTGATCTCCACCAATGGACAAAGGACTCTCTACCATGTCCAATGAGGCATTGCACAATTTGTGGGCAATTTTTCCCCACAGAGATGAATGGCCGAATGTTCAAATCTAGAGAGAGACCAGAGTACTGCTGCTAGAACACTGGGCATTGTGACATCACAAGGGTGAGAAGACAGAGCATTGTGACATCACAAAGGTGAACATTCCGCCATTCATTCTCTATGGGAAAAATTGCCCACAAAAATTCAAATTTTTCAAAAACCGTGCAACCAATCTTTCCACAAAGTAATAGCACACCATTCCCGATCATGGAGTTCACAAGCGGTTGCTACGGTGTTGCTAGGTGGTTGCTATGGAGTTATAGGCCGTTGCTAGGGTGTTGCTAGGCGGTTGCTATGGAATTATAGGTGGTTGCTAGTGTGTTGTTAGGTGGTTGCTATGGAGTTCTAGGCCGTTGCTAGGGTGTTTAGGTGGTTGCTAGGGTGTTGCTAGGGGTTGCTATGGAGTTCTAGGCGGTTGCTAGGTCTTTACTGAGTCAATAGCGCGTGACCCTGGATTCTCTACTATGACAAACAGTTCAAAGTTATAGGAAATATCAAACATCGGCCAATCAGGAAGGGAGCGGGCTGATCTCCACCAATGGACAA
>NW_026985833.1:0-10361 GCF_018555375.3 Anguilla rostrata
TCTGAAGGGTTTATCTATGCTTCCTGTACTTTCGGGGGCACTCGGTGCTGTGTGGTCTTCACTCATAAACCGGTTGGATTTTATTCATATTTTAATAATCTGACTTTTTATCCTAGGAGCAGGCATATCATAAGCTCCCCAGAAACCTGATGCTAAAGGCATTGTTCAGTTCTGTTGTGCAGAGTGACTGCAAATGACCAATGTAACACCAACAATTATAATATGAAGCTTATTTTCATATACACAATTTCTAGATGATCTTATTCAGATTCCTTCTCACATATAGCAAGTCATCTAGCAGACTTGCAAAGTGAGACGCTGATCATGGAGGAAAATCATGAAACTCCACAACAGAGCCCATAACAATGCCTCTACATGCACAAGATGTCTTCCAGTGTGGAGAGTATGTATAATGTTCTTAAAATGTTTTCAGAAATTGCATTGCACTTTCTAAAATGGCCTTAACTTGATGTACTTAAAACTAGTTTTTCCTATACATATAAAGGTTATAGATAAATACTTGTGACCTTTGTGACAGAAATTACTTGCACATGGAAAATACAGTGGATTTCATATAAGCCATCTCTACTGAACTTGACTTGACTTTATTGTCCCTGTAGAGAAATGTGGATTGCAGAACTGTGTTATGTTAAAGGGCTCACAGACGCAGACAATAGAAAGTTAGAAACATTGCAAATGTCACAGTAGTAGTAGCACAGGAGTATGCAATATGCAGGGATGCAGCACAGGCAGCCCAGTGTGACACAGACAGCTGGAGCAGCCAGATCAGCTGGTATTAGGCGTGGCTGGTGCCTGATGGCTCTCTGATATCGGAGTGAGTTCCAGTTTTATTTTTGAAAGTAGAAATATATGGGTGGTTCTTAGACTACAAGCACTTTCATGTCCTTTGGTCATATTTTTAAAAATACATATAATTTTGTACAATTCCCTCTCTCTTTGTTAAATTAACAATAAAACCATCTTTGAAACTTTTTACCATGTGTCCATTATGATTTTTTCTTACTTTTCAACAGCCTTATAGGCTTCAATATCACTGTTTTGCCCTTGTCCCACACCCAGACTTTTAAAATTCAACAATGAAAATAAAGTGTAAAAACATAATTCATATGAAAACATTTAATGTTCCTGAACAAAGTAATACTCAAATAATCAAAAAACATTTTAGTATTTAATGTGAGACAGTTGCCAATATTATTTTTTACACAATATATAGTTGTCCCACAGTATCACCATCATTTCCACCACAGCAGTGTAATTTCCCTTTAAAAAGTCTGTATGAGAGATTTTTTAGGTGGTTGCTAAGGAATTAGACAGTAGCAATGGAGCACATGTCTGATATGGAGGAGATGTACATTTCCATGTACAGCTATTGAAGAAAAATAAAGGTAAATATTGCTTGAACAGACAATATTTTTATTCATTTCCAAACATGCTGTACCTTCATGGAAGTTTGTAAGAGAATAGATTTTTAAAGCTAAATAAGTGTATTTTGCATGCATCATATGCTAGCTATCAAATCAAAGTTAATATGTCAAGCTACCTTGAAGTTTTTCACAAAATACTGTAGAAATGTCATTTCCATCACAGTCATTTCCACCTCACTCCCCTCTGTGGTGGAAAAGACAAGAGTGTGGTGGAAATGAGAAAGGCATTGTGTTAACACATAAACCCGAGCTATCTATGTTGATAGGGCACACATATGGATTGTAAAAATAGATATGTGTAATACTATGTTTATATATTAATTAAAATGAATTTTTTGTCTGTTTTTAAGATGCCACGTAAAACAATAGCTGAAAGGTCTCAGGCCTATAGGGACAAAATAAAAGCTGATCCAGTGAAATATCAAGAGCGGCTAAAAAGAGACAGGGAGAGATACCTGAGGAAAAAAGAAAGAGAGGTAGTGAAGGCAATATCAGATGTGCCAAAGCGAGAACAAAGAAAAAAAAGGAGACAGTGGAGAATTAACCAAAAAAATAGATGTGAGAAAATCAAAAAAGCACTTTCGATGCAGGTCTATCTTTCTACCACCACACCACCACACTCTCCAGATGCCTTGCAGCCAGAACAGGTTGTTGACTTAACTGCCACGCCACCTTCTGCCCGACCACAAACAGAAAAACAGAGGGGAAGGAAAAGGGTTTTAAGAAACCGTTCAAAATATATGTCTCTGTATCAAAGCAATGTCAAGCTTGAAAGTGCTTTGCGGAAGGTGCAGAAGTACCGTAAACGATATGATCGGTTGGTAAAAGAACTTAAAAAGGTTGACTCCCCAAATACTAAATCAAAACGCCAAATGGCAACAACACAAAACACTCTAAGAAGAACCTTAGTGTTCCATAATGTACTGATTGCAGAGCTGAGAGAAAGATATCAAACTCTCCAGTCAGAAAGAGACCAACAACTGATTTCAAAGATAATAGCAGGAAAAATCCTTAAAAAGTATCAACTACTCAAAATGGCACAAACAGAATTTGGATTTTCACTGGGAAGAATGAGAAATAATGAAAAAAGGTCAACAGAACTTCAGTACACTAGGAAGAAGCAAAAGAACAGTATCAGCACAGCCACAGATTAAAAAATCAAACAATTCTTAGAACGAGATGAGAACAGCACAGCAACAACTGGAAAAAAGGAGACTGTAACAAAAAGCAAGATGAAAAGGCAAAAACGATTCCTAAATGAGCCCCTGGACAAACTTAATGAGAAGTTTAGGAAGGAGTATCCTGAGATTAGGATTTCATACAGTGAATTCTGCAAGAGACGTCCTTTTTGGATTGTGAAGCCCACAGTTAAGGACAGAGACACATGCCTCTGCAAGACACATGCCAATCTCCAGTTTATGGCAGACAAGCTGCTATATCACAAAGTTATCAAGAGCAGCAAAATTGAAGATTTGATTGTCTCTTTGTGTTGTGATAACCACACCAAAGAATGTATGTACAGGGAATGTCCCGTTTGTGTAGCTAAAGAGCTGAAAACCTCAACCTTTGACCCAGGTGCCCAAACATCTTGGTATGAATGGAAGGGAAAAGCTGAAGAGCGAGAGAAGAACAAGAAGGATGGTACAAAAAAAAAATTCATAGCCCACTTGACAGTTAAGGAGAAGATTGATGGTACTCTCCATACCTTGCTGGAAGACTTTTCAACAGGACTAAAAGAAAGGCTGGGGAAGCATGTCTACAACATCAGACACCAGTACGCTGCTCTTCGTGGTCTTAAAGAAAATGTCAGTGAAGATGAGATTGTCCTGCATATTGACTTTGAAGAGAACTTTCTCTGCAAATACAGCAGTGAAATCCAAGCGGTTCATTTTGGGGATTCACACCAACAGGCCTTGCTTCACGCTGGTGTGGCCTATACCAAAAAGGGTGTCATTTCAGTCTGCTCTATCAGCTCCTCTTTTCGCCATGACCCCTCAGCTATTTGGGCTCATCTATCAAATGTTCTCACTTACCTGAAGGATCAACATCCCACTGCTTCAGTACTGCACGTTGTCAGTGATGGGCCGACGACACAGTACCGATCCAAAAAAAATTTCTACCTCTTAACCAACATGCCATATCAAATGGGCTGGAAGAAAGTGACTTGGAACTTTCTGGAGGCTGGCCATGGAAAAGGCCCTGCTGATGGGATAGAGGCAGTGGTAAAAAGAAGAGCTGATGACCTGATAGCTAGAGGGAAGGACATACCAAATGCTCGAGTGCTCTTTGAGGAGCTTCAGCAGCAAAAGTCCACCATAGAGCTTTTCTATGTTGGGCCAGATGACATTGAGGCACTGGATGTTCATGTGCCATCTCAGCTGCAGACCATTATTTTGCATTGTAAAAGCAGTTTTGTCTCACGACAGTTCAACAAAAATGTTTCAAATAAATGTTTCTACTGTTTTCAATGGAATATTTTCTACATCTGTGTTCATTAATTGTCATTTCCGCAACACAATGTCATTTCCACAGCACCCTGTCATTTCCATCACCGCACACATTTTTGGAAAATATTCAAAAAGTTACAACCATACATTAAACATTTCTCCACAATTTTGGAGATCATACTCTACTTAATGCAATAATAACATCTATTTATTTCAAAACAGTATCTACCCAAGCCAACATTATATTTCAGATTGTGGTGGATGTACGTTAAGCCATTTGGCCGTTGTGACATTTAATAAATTTAATTCGCAAATGTATAATAATTGTAAAAAGGTATCAACTGGCAAAACTAGTTATGAAAATAGTCATATATTATTATGGGGTGACATATGTCATACTATTTTTAAATAATAGTCATATATTTAGTTGTGGTGGAAATGACATTTGTTCATTACGGGTCAGAAAAAATGTCAAAAATGACCAAATTATCTTGTGATGGCAGCGCGTCCACACTTGGACCTTAAAACTAGACAAATTAGGTAAACTTATGAGACTGTGGTAAGTGTGATTTGAACAAGTTTTTTTTTTATAAGTTCACAAGGACAAAAGTGCTCCTAGTTGAAGAAACCCCCATATAACTTTACATAACTGCGAGACAATATTTTACAGCAAGATAAGATTGCTATTAAGCTACTTGAACCAATTCATATGCAGATGAAGACATTTTATTGCAAAAGCAACTGTCAAACTGAGAAACATTAGCCAGAATCTGAATGCTGACTGCAGTGACTATTGAGCATGTGGCTCTATCTAGTGGTGGTTTCTTTAATAGGTTTTATAAAAGGTCAAGTTTTGAATGCCTTCACATTATGGTAGGCCTACCATCAAATGTATATCACATTAAATGTCATTAAAAACAAATTATTTTTAAGATTATTACTATTATTATTAGTAGTAGTATCAATCAAATTCAATCAAATTTTATTTGTATAGCGTATTTTACAACAGTTGTCACAATACGCTTTACAGAAAACCTGTAGCCTAAACCCCCACAGGGGCAAGCCTAAGGCAACAGTGGCAAGGAAAAACTCCCTGTGGCAGATGGGGAGAAACCTTAGAAGGAACCAGGCTCAAGGGGGAAACCCATCCTCCTCTGGTCGGCTCAGGGTGCCGACTGGTGACCAGCATGTCAGCCAGTTTATGCACAAGATATGATATGTGATGTGGCTCAGGTGATGAGTGGGGCCGGGTGGCGGTGATGGGGAACAGCAGGTGGCGGCAGATGTGGGCAGGGTGGAGGCAATGACGAAGGAGGTGGGGGAGACCAGACGACTCTCGAAGCACTCTCGAGGGTTGGGGCAAGAGTGGGGAAGAGGGTGGAAACGGCAATTAGGGAATTTGCAATATAGCAGACAGTGAGTAAAGTGGCAGTGGTATGTACTGGGGGGGACCCCGCCAGGAGTAGAATATGGCTGCATATCTACTAGGACAGGGATGGAGAGCCCATGCAGTCATGAGGGGTAGACAACCATAACCGCCTATCACGAGTCAGCCCATGTAAAGTCGGGTCACTGCTGATTGACAGGTGACAGTAAGGAAAGGATTGCCACCTACAAAGCTCTATGACTACAGGCTTCTCGCACCCTGTCTCCAGACTACAACTGATTGTAAGCCTGAGCATAGAGGTACGTTTTTAATCTAGAATCTAGTAGTAGTAGTATTAGTAGTAGTAGTAATAACTTAATAAGAAAAAAGTTGAATTGAGTGTATATTTTCCAGAAAAAATGAGCTCAATTAGATTACACATAACTCAAATGGGTGCCACCCATAGACCGTGTAACAAGACCAGGTTAAAACCTAGTGGACCGAACCGGCCGACGTCACAGACAGGCGCGGTGTAACTTTATCAATCAGTCAGTCAGTCACAGACATTCGCGTTTGTAGGGCTGGCCCCGCTGTTGCGGTCCGGCCAAAAATAGGTCAGTTCTAAAGGCACCCCGAGGAAGCCGTGAGTCTCTGTAATTGTTGGTAGTGAGATCCAATCAAATCCCCGTTCGCTACCAAGAATCTACCAATGAATTGAAGGGGATAGCCAATCAGAGCGCGTATGTCTACCAAGACCAATCCCTTGCTCGAGTCTCTCGGGCTGAGAGACGCGCAAATATTGAATGAGGTAAATCGCTGTTTTATTTTCCTGCGTCGATAGGTAAAGATAACCGCAAATTTAACTGAATCATAATTGGGAAAAAGTTAGGACAAGCTATGGATACGTATGGTAACGTTACCAAATATAAAGAAATATTATTTTTTACAGTGTTACCTTAGTTAAGTCAGCTTCAAACAAGGTAGCCAACTAACGTTCACCGGTTTAAATTACGGTAGACGATCTAATCTGAGGAACTGTTCTTAATTTACACCAGGAGCAACAAGGTAAATATATTTTTAACCTTTAAGTGTATTCTTTGGCATTATAAATAGCTTGTTTTATATGAGTTTAATATATTAATGCAGCAGTTTTTATGCCTTTAATTTATCTGAATGATCCTTTGTAACTAGCTATCTGGATTGAACTCTGGCCATTTATAGCTAATCAAATAACCTTGCTCACACTAAGAAAATAAAATGTCCTAGAAATAACCTATAGCTAGCTATAGCTTTCTTCATTAGGATGGCAGGTATGCCATCCCGCCAAGTTACACATTGGCGGGGCAGCATGCCCCATACCTATACACCACTGAGAGTTTGGCACTTTTCAGGGTTCCCCACAAAAATAACCACAACAGCCATAGACACTCAGCCCTTAAAAACATTAATTTCTGTACATTCTGACCCCATTTCAACAGACAGAATTCGTAAACAACTTCACACGTCCACACAACAAAGCCCCAAACTAAGGGGATTTGCGTTTTTTCCTTCTCCTCCTCCTGCTTCCTGCCACCAAGCCCACCCACAAAATGTCTCCCCATTGGACATTTTACCAACACCAGCCAATCCTTCACCTACACAATCCAATCAAAATCTCAAATACACACGCAAAATAGACATATCTTTTTACTCTAAAACATTTCCAATCTCAGCAGCGAGTTCCTTTGGCTGAGTGGTCAATGTCATGGTCTATGGATTACAGGGTCCCTGGTTCAAGCCCCACTGGAAGAAAGTTTCTGAACTGTGCTATTTTGCTCACTAATATTTGTCTATTACTTATCAACAACCACATCTACCCAGCGTTCACCGAACATATACACTGCATTATGATGTACCATCTGCACGTTCACTTAATTGGCTACAATATCTTCTGTAAAACCACAGACAAGTTTGACCAAAAAATCTCACGCATTGAACAGCAATGTCATGGTGGCGCACTGCCAAAGTTACAGCGTATAAAGGTTGGAACACAAACAGACAGTCAGTTAGAGGGGATGACACCAAAATCAGATGCCCTCCTTATCTCTAGATTGCAGTGTTTGAAACAGTGCCTGTTTGTACACACTTACACAGAGAGAATAAGGACACAGTGCTGTCTGTACACAGTTACAAGGGAATAAGAACACAGTGCTGTTTGTACACAGTTACACAGAGAGAATAAGGACATAGTGCTGTTTGTACACAGTTACATAAAGAGAATAAGGACACAGTGCTGTCTGTACACAGTTACACAGGGAGAATAAGGACACAGTGCTGTTTGTACAGTTACACAGAGATAATAAGAATACTGTGCTGTCTGTACACAGTTACACAGAGAGAATAAGGACACAGTACTGTCTGTACACAGTTACACAGTGAATAAGGACACAGTGCTGTCTGTGCACAGTTACACAGAGAGAATAAGGACACAGTGCTGTTTGTACACAGTTACAGAGAGAGAATAAAGACACAGTGCTGTCTGTACACAGTTACACAAGAGAATAAGGACACAGTGCTATTGTACACAGTTACACAGGGAGAATAAGGACACAGTGCTGTTTGTACAGTAGCACAGAGGACAGACTAAACCGTGCAGGTATACACATTTTATTGATGTCTGGGGTTGTGCTGTGTTATAGCGTGTGCTGCACGCACACCCAGTGCTGTCAGAAAAAAGAGGCCAATCAATCCTCCGGCCACTGATAGCATGATCTGGGCTCCAGGCCCTGCAAGGAGTGAGAAAAGCAACCAATCACACAACACATTCTAATCCATTCTACTACAATCACACAGCACATTCTAATATCTTCTACTACGACCACACAACACATTCTAATTCATTCTACTACAATCATACAACATTCTATTTCATTCTACTACAATCACACAGCACATTCTAATCCATTCTACTACAATCACACAACACATTCTAATCCATTCTACTACAACCACACAACACAGTATATAATAATAATAATAATTATATATATATATAATTATTATTATTATTATTTTGAAGAAAATACCCCCCTTTTTAAACATGTTATACACATAGCTCATTGCTTGCTTATTTATAGAGCCTTCTTTGTTCACTTTTATCAAGTGTAAAAATAATTCTGGAAGGCAGTATATATAAAAAATGTAGGTTGTGTGTTGAAGTTGCTCTGGACAAGTTTCTGCTAAATGCCTACATTCTAGCAATCCCTCACTGAGCCAGCATAACCAATCCCTCAGAAACGCACGCTTACACGCATACATGCACACGCACACATAGATGCGCATACGCACAAACGCACGCTTACATGCATACACGCACACGTACACACAGATGCGCATGCGTGCGCGCACAAAAAAATGCACAGAAATGCGCACAAACAGGTTTCAAGTTTAATTGACATTCCCACATACATAGTATACAGGAACGAAATGTCGTTCTTCACGGTCCAAGGTGCTAACACAAAATACAACACAGTCTCGAAACATAAAAACAGAATAAAAGCACAATAAAAGCAGTGATACATATAAATAATGCAGTATAAGTGTAATTATACGAACTGTAAGAATATAGGTAATATAAATACTGCCTAACCAGTGGCCTCAGTGGCAATTATACATAGTATAAATAGGGGGCACAGCGGTGATGATGGCCCGGACTAAAGGGTCGGTACAGGGTAGTCATAAAATGTCCATTCCAGGGGCAGAGAGGTGTAGTCCAGGTGCACATCTCTGCCCCTGGAACGCACGAACCCACACACACATACACTCTCTCTTGCACTTCTATGAAGATGTGTGGTGGGGCAGAAAATTAACTGTCAGGGAGGAAAAATAATCAGTGACAATCGTAACTACAGAACCCTTTTAAAATACTTCAGATATTACAACCATTTTGACCACACGCCATTATTTAGAGCAATTTCACACTATATTTGGTATTTTTACATAGTATCAATTAATACAGCTGTCTGCATATTGAAGCAATTCAGGTGAATTATTCTGCTTACGGTATAACAGCCGTGTCCTACCTGGAAATCGAACCTGAAACCTTTAGAATGCAAGCACAGTTCCTCAACCAGCAAGTTACTCACACATACAAAGAACTGTCAGCAGGTCATTAGTGCAAATGGTGTAGGTCATATTTTTTAGACTGAAGTGTTTTTTAATGGGCTATTGTACACAACAGACCTACTAATTGTTTGTACATTGGCAGAGGATCTATAGGGCTAGATAACATTAATTTAGAAATGTGGGTAGCTACAGTAGTTAAAAAGTAGTTATCAGTACAGGCGCAACAGTGAACGTGAACCATTTTGATTTAAAGAAAATCGATATACCTGGTGTGAGGAAGTCATTATCTTGCGCCAGTTTCTATACCGAATTGCAACACAGATTGTACTTAATTTCAGAGGCGTCTGTATCTCCACTAACATAATACACTCGGTCTGTCGTCTCGTTAACAAGGTAGCTAACATTAAACTCGGTGAAAATGCAGAAAGCGGAACTGTCTAAAGTGGGTGTATTTTATTTGGATTTCAGAAATAAATGTTTCCCGCAAAGACATAACCGATGCAAAAGCAATAGCTTAAATGTTTGCTTTTTAGTTAGCCAACCAGCCAGTTTAATGAGTTAGAGGTTTGCTTGAGTCTGAGGGGGGATTTGAACCTGGGTCTGTCACTCGTCCATAATGTTCCATTGGCAAACGTGCTACCCAGTGAGCTACGAGGAAAACAGATGTTGGGGCTGCAAATTTTTGGTCTTTTAAACGTATGCACCTGTATGTATGTCCAATGAGGCAACCTATTCTGGCGCATCTGTGATGATGTAATCAGGCAGGAAGAAGAAAACGCAAAATCCACTAAGTCTGGGGCTTTATTTTGTGGACGTGTGAGGTCAGAAGGTACAGAAATGAATGTTTTTAAGGGTTGAGTCTGTGGTCATTGTGGTTATTTCTGTAAGGAAACCCTGAAAAGTGCCAAACTCTCGGTGCTGTATATGTATGGGGCATGCCACCCCACCAACACGTAACTTTGCAGGATGGCATACCTGCCGCCCCAATTTCACATACTT
>NW_026985834.1:0-10979 GCF_018555375.3 Anguilla rostrata
ATTCTCAGAATGCCCATGCAATGCAGTGTGCATTTCACTCGTGTAAATTGTCCACACACTTCTGTCCGTAACATTCTTGAACAACTGCATTTTAAACCTTATTTACCCCATCACTTTTTACCCATATGGATAAGGAGCTTGATCAACATTAGATCAACATTCAGCTGAAGACGTGAATACAAATGTGGTGGAAGAAGTAACATTTAGTTCACATAAAAAATTTATATAAAAATACATTTTCTTAGTAATACCAATAATAACATGGTTAAATGTCATAACCAGATAGGCTGGTCAATAAAGAGCATAACCAGAATGGGTCAACTTTTTAAACTAACATTTCAATGTTAAAAGTAACATTTAACCTTTTTACCGTTAAAGAGGCTTTACAAGAGATCTCAACTAAAGCGCTAACTAATGAGCTAAAAGCGGTCCCTGCATGAAAAATTCTACATAATGCATACAATATATGAAACATAGCCTACAATTTCATTTTGATGGTAAAAGAAAAAGTAAAATATGTTTAGCCTTAGATAGTTTCATATAGCCTCTTCTTCATTGTTATGTGCTAAAATTGCAAGTATTTCTTTGTTACTGAAAGAAAGTCTGAAGTACAGTCTGATTAAGTCATTCAAAACCGGCATTGCAGACATTGTCGTGAGCACCAAAACTGATGTAATCTATCTAATCATTTTGAGAGGAGACTTTTGCTGAAATTGAAGAGGGCAATTCGGTCTCTGTAGGAGGGGATGCAATTTGCCAGAGTTGCATCATCCATCAACACGATGACAGCACTGCCAATCTGCACAGAAGAAGAAAGAAAATAAAAAACACACATTTTTTTATATTATTTTCTATTATTTCTGCACGTTAAGGTTAAGCCCATTAAGTCAGTACTAGTGTCAGTAGGGAAATACTGATTAAAATCTGCAGGAAAACTTTGTATGCAGGGGTTAGTACAATAATGGAACAAAAAACAAAACTCATGCTTTTTATTTACGTGATTCTGCATAGCTGTTCAATAACTGGATCACCCTCTCCTGGTTAAAAAAAGCCAGGGAGTGTTAAAGCCTCTCACTGTGAGACCTCACACTCAACTCACAGGTTTATGAGTACCTGGATGTTGCCTGTAGAATAGGCGTTCTGCATTTCAGTCATGGCTACTGGACTCCGTATCTTTGTAAACGATTGCGTTTGTAGTAACCGCTGTTTTGAATCCAATTCAATAGTTAGCTAGCTAGCTAGCTAGCTAGCCGGGATAACATGCCGTGAGACCATTCTGACCTGAAACCCAGAATTTTAATATTGGCTAGGACTAGGTGACAAGTGACGGCGAAACTATCATAAAGTTAGCTGGCGTTCAAACCTGGTTTCAGAGGGTCTTGGAGAGACGCTATGTCTACACTGCGAGACCGCAACATTTTAAAAAGCAAGACAGAGCTAGGGAGATTAATTTGTCCCGTTATTGGAAAATAATGTACTTCAAACTAAAGAATAGTGTTAGAGACCCCCTCATACACCAAACAGTGCTTCGAGGTCACCAACTATAAGAAACCCCTCTGCAAACCAAACAGCGGAAGTATCTGAGTGGTGTAAGGAATGTGTGTAGTTTGACCTGCTGCTACTGGAACGGGATTCATTTAATGTTATCTCAGTTATCTGACTCTAAAAATAATGTTTTAACCTTTCCTCTGTGTTAACAGTCATGCATAGATGGAGGAGACTGCTGTCTGCCAGTTGTGTGTCTTTATACGAAACGCTGTCTAACTTGGTAGATGCGGATATGTCTTTGGCCTGTGTAGCCAGCAAATACAATTGTGTATCCTGCTGCCACACCAGTATATAGGCGAGTGACTACGAGGTGCAGATATCTTAAGTTCTATGTGTATGCTAGGACCTTAAAACTGCTATATGTGCTGTGGTAAGAGTGAAAGGTTTAAAATGAATGCAGTTTATTATTAGTAATAATGACAACATACAATGGTGCAAAATGTGAGTGGTGAAATGGCTATATGCGTAAATGGCTTACACACGCAGGAGACCATGTTGACAAGTCTCCCCAAACCATTGCACCCCTCTCCTTATATACAAAAACGATCAAAGCAAAACACCAAGTCATCAAATAGAGACACAATCATGGCAAAACAGTATAGATCAATGATCCTGCTTGCACTACCTCTGTCAGCATCACGCAGAGGTTAACCTTTGCATCTGGCTGGGTGCTGGCCCATAGGTATCAAGATATTTATTCAGCACCCCACCACTAAAGACATCAGCTTGTTTCCCATGACATCAGTTTTCCAACAATACAAACATGTTTACATTGTGTTATGGAAAAGTTCACATAATACTGATCCAATCGGACGTTTTTCAACTGTCTCTTCATCACACTTTCTGACTCCCCGTCAGCACAGTAAGCAGTCTGTTTTCCCCTGAGGGTCTGATAAGAAGCAGACTTCTTTGAACTGCCGTACAATAGCATAAAACTTGTAATACCTGATTACCTGATTTTACTTACTCTACCCTTGATGTTAAAGTGTTAAATAATGTGGTTGAATTAAGTGCCTGGATAACGTGTCTTATAAGCTGTGTATAATGACTTGTTTCCAAAGGCTGACGACTTACGTCATCACCCTCAGAACCAACAGGGGAAATGTAACAATGTTTAACTATACACAGGAACTTTGGGAGCTCTGGCTCTCTGACCAATGTTATTTCATTAAATTGGGCTCTACTGACGTACCAAATTCTGATTGGTTGTTGAAACTCCATTCATATGAATAAACCTCACTACAACAATAATGGAATTTGAGGCATTGGGGAAAATGCACTAAATGATGTTAACCATCTCTTACACTTGCCAGTGGTTCCAAACCAAAACAAACAAAAGAGAAGGTCACAATAGAGAATGTGTGGCTTTTCTTTATGCTGTGATTTGCCATTGTATTAATCCTGACAAGTGTCAAATGCATAAAGCTAGGTGATGCAAAAATGATCTCATAAGACACAAGCTTGTTTTGAACAATTAACATAGTGACATTTTAAAATACAATAAAGATCTATAGGCCATTCATGCAACACATAGACAATGAACTCTTTAACCTGGCAATTATTTTTTTTTACGCTTTTACAGTTTTTTTTTTTTGAATGATGATGAATCTGCTGGCGAGTGCTTGTTTACTCAAGTAAATGGTACCACCCCTTATCTTAACACAAGCCTAGATCCACACTACAGAGGTCCATACAACAGAAATTAATAATTACATTAGTTCTATAAAAGCCCTGAGAATGCAGGCTACTGGAAGGCAAGTCCTAAGTCTTCAGAGCCAAGTTTACACGTTTTGTGTTACATGACTTCTGGAACCGCAGGCAGCTTAGAAATGTGTCTTGCCAAGTATTTTAATTGTTGATTAGAATAAACACAAACATAAAGACAAAAAAGTAATTAAGTAATAACCAGTGTATTCCATGGGTGGATACTTAATATAATAATACCTTCAATGTTGTAGATCTGTATCAGTAGACTATGCAAGACTCCCTTCAGTCCATCGTAGTCATTTATGGGGAAGGTAGTATTCTTGTTTGGGAGATGTGATGACAGGGCTGTCAGTGTCTCCCGGGCGACATAACCAACCTGCCAAATAAGAGACTGAATTATTCCCTCTCCCTCTCCCTCTCCCTCTCCCTCTCCCTCTCTCTCAATTTCAATGTGCTTTATTGGCAGGACAACAAGTCATATTTCGAAAGAAACACATACAATACACAGAAACATGGAAACCACATATACAACATGCAACAAGTATGACCCATAGCACTATAATAATAATAATAATAACAACAAAAACAATAATATTAAAAAACATGTTCACAATGTAAAAAAACAATTAACAGTAAATAATACATTTTTCAAATATAAATATTTACTGCAGTGTTCGCTTTATGTCCATTATCTTGTGGCATGTGGCTACATGTTTAGCTGTTTGTGGGGCTTATAGGCCGTTCTGCTAATATTATAGATAATTTTGGAGTCACTCATACTTTGGATGTTGGGGAAAACAATGTTTACATTGTACATTTTAAGGAATTCCTCCCTTTCTTGATAATAATATGTGCAATGTAAAAGAAATGAATCTCTGCCTCTACCTATTTACTTGTGCACTGGTCGCACAGCCTCTCTCTCTCCTCTTACTTTTAGCTAATCCAGTTTTGGTAGTAAACTTGTGGAATTTCAATGTAATAAAACCAAGGTTTTTATGAGTGCAGAATTCCATAAAACTTCAACCATTATTACCAACTGGAGAACTGTCAGGGTCAGGACCAGAATGCACATGTCTCCAGATATAAACAGCAGCAGAACAGTCAGAGAATGGTAGCAAAATCATTTAATATATTTATTTCAGAATGTTATCGGAGAACAATGCACGCAAGAAATAATTTAGGAGTTTCCAGTGTAGACCACATAATATATTTTGATGGTACAACGTCCATTGTGTGTATGAAGTTAAAAGTTCGCCTATCTGTTTTTGAGCAAAAAGACGCAATGAGACCAACTGAAGAACAAAAACACGTGGTGTTGTGATATTTTCAATATTGCAATTTTCTGATAAATATCTCGTAAGTCGCTCTTGGATATGGTAAATTCACATATCAGAAAAACAATTCTTACACATATCTTACCCCAATAACATAACGGGTGATATGCCTGTCATCCATAGTTCTGACAACGCTTTTCCAATCCTTGTCAGATGGATTTCCATCTGTGATGATGACTAGAACCTTTGTAGCATCTGGAATGGCACCAGCTGTTGTGCTGTTCAAAATTTTGTATCTGCAACATAAGAATTTTTTTTACAATGTATTTACTTCATGTGAATGTTTTATCACAGAATCCATTCAAATGCAAAATGTGAGGTCCAACAATGTGATTTTAATTTGATGGTAAGGGGTTGGGGAGATATTTACATGGATATAATATCTGCATACTTTGTGTGAATGTATCTGTCTTTCATTTTTGCAACTATCTTATTGTATGAAGTTGTATTGGATTTTGAATAATGTTTCATCACGGGCTGGTAAGTGTCACGACTCAATTCATCGCAACAATTATTATTATTATTATTATATTGATTTTAGCCATCTAAGAAAAAAGTGACTCACAGAACATTGTTCATTGCACTATATGTGTTGGTGACGTCCTTCATGTGTTGTTCCTTTTCTAAGAGATCCAATGCCGTCTTTTCCTGGTAGTCTTTAAAGGTGAAAACAGTGCGGGACGTCTTCGAAAACTGCATTGCTGCAAACTGAAAAATTTAAAAGAAGCTTCTCATGAAATAACAGTTTAATGACAATTATTCCACATTATTCCACAAGGTCCATGCACTTTCTCCATCACTCCATATTATCCAGATTGATTGTTCTCATATTTCAAGCTACACATCATCTGCTAATTTCAGTTGGTCCATTAGTAAAGTAAAATTTGGCAATCAGCATCACATTCCAGTGTGTGGTTGACTGTGTGACCTTTATGACTGTAAGGTTTGAATGCTGGAGATATCAATAGAAAATATTTTTCTTCAAGATCTTGCTACTTGCTACTAATGTGTGTGTCCTCTAATGCATGTGACATCAACTGCTGCTTTCATCACAATGCAGTTTACATGCAGTCAGGTGTGAATGAGTCAAAGAAAGAACTTCATGTGCACCTGAAGAAGCAAATCTGCAGGTGCAGCCACTTCATTGACATATTTTATTAGCAAATTATGACAATGAAGTGGCTGCCGTGTATGGTGTACACATAATATATTGCAAGTGTGTAGACCTGTATAGGGATATTTGAAAGTGTCTTCATCATGGCAGCAATGAAGTCTTTGTTCTTCTTTAAATCGTCTGCTTTCAGGCTTTCTGACCCATCAAACAGGAAGGCAAGGTCCACTTTCCTAGTGCATTCTGAGTAAACAAGACATGTCACAGAAATCCTTTATATTTAGATTTATTTTCTGAAGAATTATAGAACATTAAAAAACCTGAAAGCAATCACAAATAGAAACAACTTGCACAGATAAATATAACACTACAAATATTAAATGCAAAGCGTTACTCTACAATGGTGAAAAAATGAGTACACAAACATTTGATACAATGCTTGTAGTGTTAATCAGTAAAAAGGAGAAATCGTAATTAACATATATGAATTAAGAAAAAACAATATAGTATAATTGTAATCTCGAGTTCCACGGCTATTATGAATCGGAGAGGTTTGAGAACTATAAGTTTAGGAACTGTGTAAAAAGGTTGATCACAAATAGTCATGCTGTAGTCACCATAAAACCCAGGCAAAGAAGAGGTGAGACTAATTGGTGTGACCTCAATGGGCTAGGACTGCCAATAAAAAAATGACCAAGACCTTGCTGGTGTTCAGTGTCTGACAGAAGCTCATAGATAGAAGCGTTCAAATGTTGAAAAAGGCATTCAAATAGCTTGAAAATATTGTAAAAATAACCATGCTAACGCATATCTATGATGCACCGGCAATCTTTGTCTTCACGCAATTTTACTGAATTTGTGGACCTTTACCTGTACTTGTTATTCTAAAATGTGTTCAGGATGTTTTTGGGTGTGGCACTCTGTTCTGTGTGGGGAGGAGTGGGTGTGGCTACAGATCCTATGGTTTGGGAATTGATTTTAGTAGAGAGTTTGTTGCTAGCTAGCTGAAGAAACCCAGATGCAGGGAAGCAAAAAGACAACCGACAGGGTTCATTCAAGAACTAGAGTTAACCTTGGAATAGCTTTTCCTCAGTGGCATCAGCTGAAGTTTGCCAAGGGGACAAAAAGCGGCACAGAGTTCACTTGGTTTCTCCTGGACCTGTAAGTAATGTTACCTCTAGCTATTCAGCTTGCTATGTTAGGTAGGGTACTCGAAGTGGGTGGGCGAGGTTGAAGACAGAGGAGACTTCTTCGATTGTAAACACAGGACCACAGCAAGGCTAAAAATCCTGCATAGTATGCCTTTAAGCTATAGTTTTTCAATTATTTCTAAACATGTCCACACCACGAAAGTCATGAAATACCTTGGAGGTTATGATAAGATATTTTGCCCTTTCCATATGATACAGATTGCAATTTGAAATTGACACATTTTTCAAAAGCATTACAGTATAATCTGCTTTATGCAATTTCTCAGTGAGGTAGGATTTCAATCAACATAGTAACCCCTGCTTCATCACTCATTCAGTGACACCCAGGTTGAGAACAGCTGTGACATGATCGGTTTTAATGAAATACAAAGTTGATGTAAATCACAAAGAACTGGAAAAAAAGTGGAAGAAATCAGAGATTTTTTACATTCATTTATTAAATTAATTAGATCCCATCACATCAGTGGGAAAAGATTTAAATAACATGCGCAACTATAGCAACAGTAACAAATGCCTGTTTCAAAAAAATCTATGGGCACTTGCTGGCTACTAGGAACAGCCTATAAGTTGAATACATTAACAGGCTGGCGGATTTACTTGCTTAATTCAGACCATCACGGAAAGAAAGGTTTTTTTTGCCTTTGACTAAACATTGTTCGAAATGGAGCATACTTGAATTGTATCACTAAAATTTTGTTACTGCATCTGTTTTTATTTCTTAAAAGTTTGTTACAGTAAGTTGTACATTGCAAGATTTGAATCTTTGATGGAGCTTTTGTCACTGATAATACTGTAATGGGGAATGATCGCTGGGCAACACTGCTGACAGGAGCAGTCAAACATCAAACAAGAACTGACAAGAACAGGAACCACTGTTCTTCGGGACCTTCAATGCTGCAGAAATTTTTCTGCACCCTTCCGCAGATCTGTACATCGATTCTATCCTGTCTTGGAGGTCTACAGACAATTCCTTCAACTTCATGGCTTGGTTTTTGCTCTGACATGCACTGTCAGCTGTGGGACCTTACATAGACAGGTGTGTGCCTTTCCAAATCATGTCTAATCAATTTAATTTGTACCAGCAGAGGTAAAGAACAAATTATTATCTAGAATTTAAATTTCATTCTTTCCTGGATGGAAACGAGACAGCGACATCCAAACTTCACTCTGGTTATGACTCATGTCTAGAGGCCTGGGCTAGCAATGTAGACATTGAATTTGCTATGAGCTACCCTATAACCATAAGTTACCACGTAGTTAACTTTGGTGAAATTAAAACAATATACACGAGTCCCCATATAAATCACAAAACCCACAAACCAGGTAATCCATAAGTAAGTTTTAAAAGAAATTGTTCTACAACCTCTGCTTGCTGCGATACACAAATGCGGTGTCCGGGTTTACAGCGATGTTCGTCTGTTTCCTGTGTCAGGGCGTTTCCTCTAAGCTTCTCAGTTCTCAAAAGGGCGCAGTGCCTTTCTGAATAGTTGAAATTTTTTTTTTTTTTTTTTTTCGCATTTCACACAAAAAAAGGTGCTAGCTGAGGCCCATTTTCCGGAGGCTAGCCCTGGGACCCTGCTGAGAACTGTTGAAAGAAAGTTCTGGAACTCAGAAAAAAGCTTAGTGGACACACTCCCTTACACAGGCCCTCACTGTCAAATTAATACTGAAACCAAAATGGAAGGTTTACTTCGAAATGCAAAAATACCAGAAATCAGGCCTGGTAGTGGAATCTGCTGACATACAAACTGTAAATTGAATGGAGATTACGTAACCTCTTCTTGCTGCGATGACAGATGGTTTAGATGCTGATGTACATCTGTTTCTGTCTAATCAAAACCAAAATAGCTTTAGTTTGTGTTTGTTTTCTTCAAAAAAACGAAAATATCTCAGGTGCGATTATGTCATTAAGACTGGTGAAAATGGGTTTAAATAAACCAAAAAGAATGAAATATTGAAAGGAAACATAGTTTAAGTCATTTATCACGAAAACTGTATCTCTTCAAAAATATCGAAATGAAAAGGCTATGGTGTAACCTCCACAAATTTAATAAAGTAATTAACAAAAATAAAATAAAACAAAAAACTAAGCGTAGGACTCTCCCCTATGTTACCACAAATGTTACCACAAACACATGAAGCAAATTCCAAGAGTTGGGTGTCAACCTTCCGATGACACTCAACTCTTTCTCTCCTTCCCCCCTCTGACACACAGGTCTCCGCTCGCATCTCTGCTTGCCTGAGGGACATCCAGAGCTGGATGGATAACCACCGTCTTAAGCTGAACCCAGGTAAGACAGAGATGATCTTCATCCCTGCTCCATCCTCTAACCTCCTTGACTTTTCCATTTCCCTAGGAGACACCGTGGTGTCATCATCACCCACCACAAAAAAACTCGGAGTGGTGATGGACAACAGACTGTCCCTCTCCCAGAACATCACAGCGAGTCGAACGTGCAGGTTCTTCCTGTACAACATCCGGAGAATCCGCCCCTTCCTCACCACCTACGCAACCCAGCTCCTGGTTCAAGCGATGGTCCTGTCCCGCTTGGACTACTGCAACTCGCTGCTGGCTGGTCTGTCAGCATCCGCCATCAGACCCCTGCAGCTCATCCAGAATGCTGCAGCGCGTCTGGTCTACAACCTCCCCAGACATTCCCATGTCACCCCCCTGCTCACTGACCTCCACTGGCTGCCTGTTATGGCTTGCATCAAATTTAAGACCTTGGTGCTTGCATACCAGGCAAATCAGAGATTTTTTACATTCATTTATTAAATTAATTAGATCCCATCACATCAGTGGGAAAAGATTTAAATAACATGCGCAACTATAGCAACAGTAACAAATGCCTGTTTCAAAAAAATCTATGGGCACTTGCTGGCTACTAGGAACAGCCTATAAGTTGAATACATTAACAGGCTGGCGGATTTACTTGCTTAATTCAGACCATCACGGAAAGAAAGGTTTTTTTGCCTTTGACTAAACATTGTTCGAAATGGAGCATACTTGAATTGTATCACTAAAATTTTGTTACTGCATCTGTTTTTATTTCTTAAAAGTTTGTTACAGTAAGTTGTACATTGCAAGATTTGAATCTTTGATGGAGCTTTTGTCACTGATATTACTGTAATGGGGAATGATTGCTGGGCAACACTGCTGACAGGAGCAGTCAAACATTAAACAAGAACTGACAAGAACAGGAACCACTGTTCTTCGGGACCTTCAATGCTGCAGAAATTTTTCTGCACCCTTCCGCAGATCTGTACATCGATTCTATCCTGTCTTGGAGGTCTACAGACAATTCCTTCAACTTCATGGCTTGGTTTTTGCTCTGGCATGCACTGTCAGCTGTGGGACCTTACATAGACAGGTGTGTGCCTTTCCAAATCATGTCTAATCAATTTAATTTGTACCAGCAGAGGTAAAGAACAAATTCTTATCTAGAATTTAAATTTCATTCTTTCCTGGATGGAAACGAGACAGCGACATCCAAACTTCACTCTGGTTATGACTCATGTCTAGAGGCCTGGGCTAGCAATGTAGACATTGAATTTGCTATGAGCTACCCTATAACCATAAGTTACCACGTAGTTAACTTTGGTGAAATTAAAACAATATACACGAGTCCCCATATAAATCACAAAACCCACAAACCAGGTAATCCATAAGTAAGTTTTAAAAGAAATTGTTCTACAACCTCTGCTTGCTGCGATACACAAATGCGGTGTCCGGGTTTACAGCGATGTTCGTCTGTTTCCTGTGTCAGGGCGTTTCCGCTAAGCTTCTCAGTTCTCAAAAGGGCGCAGTGCCTTTCTGAATAGTTGAAAATTTTTTTTTTTTTTTTTTCGCATTTCACACAAAAAAAGGTGCTAGCTGAGGCCCATTTTCCGGAGGCTAGCCCTGGGACCCTGCTGAGAACTGTTGAAAGAAAGTTCTGGAACTCAGAAAAAAGCTTAGTGGACACACTCCCTTACACAGGCCCTCACTGTCAAATTAATACTGAAACCAAAATGGTTTAATTTCCCTGTTTAATGGAAGGTTTACTTCGAAATGCAAAAATACCAGAA
>NW_026985835.1:0-11005 GCF_018555375.3 Anguilla rostrata
ATGTTTTGTTGTTAGAAGATCAACAAAACATGCCAATTGACCAGGGTGCCCAAACTTTTGCATAACAATGTATATGGAGTAGGTCCTTGTCTAACTGGATTGGGGATAAATTCAGATTGATTTTTTTCAGAGTTGGTAGAGTATTTTAGGGCGCAGATGAGGCAGGATCCAGACGTGGCCTCTGCTGTCGCAGCCATCCGCACTCTACTAGAGTTCTTAAAAAGAGACAAAGGTACATAGTTTGTGTAAAACGGGCCTAAACACCATAAGTGTTGGGGAAACTGGTGGCAAGTTTACTCTGGACACAGTAACAACTATTTTATCTAATGTCTTCTAATTTTACTAAATAAATGTGTACAAATGCTATTTTTGTTGATAAGTCATGGAGATGTCAATTTAAATATTTTTTTTTAATTGTTTTTGACTCCAGTGAGAGACTGTTGGAAATATGAGGACTTGAATGTGTGATGGAGTGAACCGAGGACGTGATTGGTCCTAAAAACATAGGACATGTGATTAGCCCCAAAGTAACAGAGGACATGTGACTGCTTATGACTAACAGAGGATGTGTGATTGGTTCTGATCGGTTCTGACTGTACAGCCTTGTGTTGTGATTGGTTCTGACTGCAAGGCCCTGTCCTGTGATTGGTTCTGACTGCACGGCACTGTGCTACGATTGGTGCAGGCGAAACCATCCAGGGTCTGAGGGAGAACCTGACGCAGGCCATCGACCGACTAACGGGAGTGGACTCCTCTGTGGCCGTGTCCTCAGGAGGAGAGCTTTTCCTGCGTTTCATCAGCCTCACGTCCCTGGAGCATGATGTATCTGTCTCTCACGTGCGCACACACACACACACACACACTGAATATGCACTTGAAACACACTAGCAAAATATGAAAACCATCCTGCAGATCCCTGAATGATTTTAATGAAATCTTTCACCAGTCAAAATGTGCATATGAATGACAAAATTTTACGGTTAATGGAACTGATTCATTTGGGTTCATTTTCTCTTTGGGTTCATTGTTCTGTTTCAGTCCACTAGACTAGGGTAAGGTCAGAGGTTAAAATGCTCTCTGACTGATTCCATCAGACATTAGGAAGAATTTTTTCACACAGAGGTCAATGTGTGGAATAGCCTGCCAGGTCATGTAGTAGAGGCAGAAACTCTGGGGATTTTCAAGACTAGGCTTGATACAGTGTTAGATACTATCTAGTCCGTAGGTAATCAGAGCACTAATTCCCTTGAGAGAAGACAAATGCTAGAAGCCCCTAATACCAGAACTGCGTAAAAAAATGTATTCTGTTTCTCAGCAGCAAAAATCATACCAGAGTGCAAAGCTGAACATTCAACTGAGTGCACACATGGTCATGATATCCTGACACATGTTTGCCTTTAGATCCTCCTGCTGACAGGCTAACAAGCCACCAGCATGATATCAGGAGTCTAAAGCAACTAACCAGCTGCACTAAATGAGGATCGTAACAGGCTGTTTCTTTTCCTCAGGATCTGTCACGGTGCAAGAAAGTTATGGTTGAAAGAGGGGAGTTTTTCCTGAAGAAAATCTCTCTCTCCAGGAACAAAGTCGCAAGCTGTGCCACACCTTCATAAAAGACGGAGCGGTGAGGGTTGTCGTGTTCTGCGCCCTGTCCCAACACTCTTCAGACGCAACATTTCAGTAGGCAGAGCAGATGAGGCTCCTTCTAAATCTCTTAATGTTTTGGGACATTCAGGTGCATAATTAGCATGGAACAGTATACGAAAAAAAACAGAGAATCTGACACACACGTCACTTTTGCTGTTGAACATTGCGAACATTGTTACCCTCAAACTGAGCTGAAGTGCTTGTTTGTCAGAGGAGAGTAAAAAGAGTTCTGGGGGCCCCCCTGTCCTGTTCCTGCCTCATGTACGCACTCCTTGTTCCCTCTCACAGAAAATCCTGACGCACTCGTCCTCCAGAGTGGTGCTGAGAGTGCTGGAGAAGGCAGCGGCCGAGAAGAAGCGCTTCACCGTGTACGTCACAGAACCTCAGCCAGACTCCGCAGGGTAAGCGATCTTGCCGTCACACAAAACAGGGGAAAATGCATGCATACACGCACACACACCACACATGCACGCACGCACGCACACACACACACACACACACACGCATGTCATGGTTCTGTGTTTTCCTGTCTGTGTTTCCCTTGTTGGGCCGCCAGATGGCGGCACTTCTCTTTTGTGTTCTGCTCCCCCCTGTTAATTGTATTACTGTTTGTCTCGTTAATCTATCATTGTTCCCACCTGTGTCTTGTTATCCCCTCCTTTTCTGGTTTGATTGTTTTTTGAGTTCACCTGTGTCTTGTTACCCCCTGTCTATTGAAGTTCTTTCTTCCCTTGACTCGAGTGCTGGTTCCTTGTGTTTGTTCCTGACTTGTGTTTGTTTGAAATGCCCTTGTGCTCTGCCTGCCTGTGTTCTGCCCTGACCGTGTTCTGCCCTGCCCGTGTTTGTGAGTTCCTCTTGTTTTCTGTTTTATTTAGATATTTTTTGAGTTTGTGTTTTTGCCCATCGTGGCCTTTTCTGTTCCCTGTTTGCCTTTTTGTCAGTAAAGTCTTTTGTTCTCCTCCCATTTTGGATTTGTGTTTTTTTCCCTCTGCTTTTGGGTCCGTACCCCCCACGAGTCCTGACAGAAGGAACCAGCCAGTGCTGGACCCAGCAGAGGTTTTTAAAAATTATTATTTTTTTTTTTATCATGCCACCGGGGTGGTGGAGTGACCCGGAGGACTCTCCACCCAGCGACTGGGAGTCCCTCGCCCTTGAGCTTCCCAGTGCCCGGGGCGGGCGGTCACGGAGGCGCCGTGGACGGGCTGCCTCCCGGTCGGCCAGACCTCCAGCTGCTCAGCCAGCGGATCCTGACCCTTTTGAAGGGTCTCGGCTGGTGATCTTTCCAGGGCCCGGCCCGCGGGGGTCGCGCCGGTCCCGTCCGGCTGCCCAGCCGGGTTCTCTACGGCTGGGGTCTGTGTTCCTGTCCCCTGCCCAGTCCAGACGGCAGGGGCCTCGGCCTGCTCCGCCCCAAGTCCCAGAGGGGCCTTCACGGCCTGCTCCAGAGCCGCCCCGAGCCCCGGAGGGACCGCCTGCTTCGCCCCGAGCCCCGGAGGGACCGCCTGCGCCGCCCCGAGCCCCGGAGGGGCCGCCTGCTCTGACCCTCGTTCCGCAGGGGCCACTGCCGCCTGCTAAACCCAAATTTCGTGCTTCGCTTGCGCCTCGAGCCCCGGGGGGGCCTCCGGAGCGTCCAGAGTCCCGGAGAGGCCGCCTGCTCCGTCTGTTGTCCCGCAGGGTCCGCCGCGGCCTGCTCTGGCCGCTGTTCTGCTGGCGAAGCCACCTGCCTTGCCCCCTAGTGTTTGTGCTCCCCCTAGCGTTCGTGCTCCCCCTAGCGTTTTCACGCCCCCTAGTGTGTCCAAGCCATCGCTGCCCCTACCCAGTGCCCCGAGACCTCGCCCTATCCATGTTCCCCACCGTGTGCCTGCCTGTTCACCTGCCCCCTAGTCTATTTGTCTGCCCGCCTGCCTGTCTGCCTGTTTGCCCGCATGTGTGTCAGCCAGTATGTTGGCCTGTTTGTCTGCCCCCCAGGCCCTCAGCCCCTTGGCCAATCTGTTCTCCCACCTGTCTGCCTGTCTGTCGGTGTGTCAGTCTGCGTGTTTTTTGTCATGTCTGCCCATTTGTCAGTCCGTGTGTCATAGTTCACCCCCTCTCCGTCCCTCTCGTCTGTCCCTTAGTGTTCTGTCGGTCTGCGTGTGTCTCCCGCCTGCTTGCCCTTTGTCTGCCCTTTGTAGTCTCCCGTGTCCTGTCTGAGTCCTGTCCCCGTCCGAGTCCAGTCCCGAGTCCTGTCCCCGTCCGAGTCCAGTCCCGAGTCCTGTCCCCGTCCGAGTCCAGTCCCGAGTCCTGTTCCCTCGTCCGAGTCCAGTCCCGAGTCCTGTTCCCCCGTCCGAGTCCAGTCCCGAGTCCTGTTCCCCCGTCCGAGTCCAGTCCCGAGTCCTGTTCCCCCGTCCGAGTCCTGTTCCCCTCCGAGTCCAGTCCCTGAGTCCTGTTCCCCTCGAGTCCAGTTCGAGTCCGTTCCCCGTCGAGTCCTGTTTCCCCGTCCGAGTCCAGTCCCGAGTCCTGTTTCCCCGTCCGAGTCCAGTCCCGAGTCCTGTTTCCCCGTCCGAGTCCTGTTTCCCCATCCGAGTCCAGTCCCGAGTCCTGTTCCCCCGTCCGAGTCCAGTCCCGAGTCCTGTTCCCCGTCCGAGTCCAGTCCCGAGTCCTGTTCCCCGTCCGAGTCCTGTTTCCCCGTCCGAGTCCAGTCCCGAGTCCTGTCCCCCCGTCCGAGTCCAGTCCCGAGTCCTGTCCCCCCGTCCGAGTCCAGTCCCGAGTCCTGTTCCCCCGTCCGAGTCCAGTCCCGAGTGTCCCCTCTGTCCTGTCCCAGTCCCGAGTCCGGTCTCGTCTCGTCCCAGTCCCGAGTCCTGTCTCCAGCTCCCACCCTCTGTTCACTCCCTCCCCAGGTCGGCCTCCTGGGACGTCAGGAGCCGTCCCTTGGGGGGGGGTACTCTCATGGTTCTGTGTTTTCCTGTCTGTGTTTCCCTTGTTGGGCCGCCAGATGGCGGCACTTCTGTTTTGTGTCCTGCTCCCCCCTGTTAATTGTATTATTGTTTGTCTTGTTATTCTATCATTGTTCCCACCTGTGTCTTGTTATCCCCTCCTTTTCTGGTTTGATTGTTTTTTGAGTTCACCTGTGTCTTGTTACCCCCTGTCTATTGAAGTTCTTTCTTCCCTTGACTCGGGTGCTGGTTCCTTGTGTTTGTTCCTGACTTGTGTTTGTTTGACCTTCATGTATCTGCCTGCCTGTGCTTTGACCTGCTTGTGTGTGTGACCGAGTTTCCGCCTGTGTGTTCTGCCTGTTAGTTCCTGCCTGGTTTCTGTCCAACCTGTGTTCTGCTCTGTGTGTGTTTTGAATTTTGAGTTTTCTGTTTTGTGTTTTTGGTAGTGCCCTGCGTGGCCTTTTGGTTTCCTGTTTTTTTGTCCCCTGTCATGTAAGTAAAATCTTTGTTAATTTTCCCTTTTTGAGTCTGTGTTTTTTTCTATCTGCGTTTGGGTCCCCCCTACCCGTACCGTGACACACACATACACACAGTGAAAGCCTGCTGTGACACCAAACCGTGAAAGTGCATGCACGCACGCACACACACACACACTCATACATGCCCGTTCATGTTCAAACTTTATGGTCTGTAAGTAATCTAAATCACTCATTTAGGGTATCTACTAAGCAAATATTAATAAAAACATTAGTGATTTTTTTTTCTTTCTGTTGCAGGAAAAAAATGGCCGAGCCATTGAAAAATCTCAACGTTCCTATCACTGTAGTTTTAGATGCTGCCATGGGGTAAAGCTTTCTCCTGTTCTAAATTCACCACGACTGTTTCAGATGTGGGCTGTATTTGGGCTGTGTCTGGCTCACTGAAAACAACTGCTGAGGGTTAGACAAACAAGAACAGCACATACCTCATCCATTCCAGTGGCCAAACAGTTTTCCACGTGTGTGTTATCAGCCCAGTCAAACATACACATTTCAATCTCAGCAAATATCCTGCATATTAATGATATTAATTAAAAAATATATATCTGTGCCCAATGTGGGACTGAATATATCCAATTTCCTCCCTAATTTGGCATTTTGCGGAAGCACGTTCATGTGCGTTCACCGCTGCCGATTCAGGAGAGCGTAGACATCCACGGTTCTCTGAAAGTGTCGCAAGCTGCTTCATTTCACACTGCAGACCACAGCTAAGCTCACACAGAGCGGAGGTGGAGGAAGACCTTTCATATGTGTCACTGGCCGATCGCCCACCAGGGGCCGCCAGAGAGTTATGAAATGCAGACACCCTGACTGACCGAACCCCCCCAAACCCTGGGCGATGCAATTGGCCGACTGTGCATCTGCCCATGCAGCTACCTGCTACAGTCGGCACTGGCACAGTCCGCACTCGATCTGAGACTGTGGGGCTCCTCCACCAGTCCCCCAGCAGACCCCATTTATGATATTTTTCAAAGAACCAAAGATTATTCACCAGTACCACAGAGTTCTTTCACGATTGTACATTTTGAATCGGTACTGAAATCGAAATTGAAATCCCTCGTATTTGCTATCCTTTCACTCTGTAGTTGCCATTAAAATGCGAAGGCAGCCCAGGAGAGTTTCTGAGAAAGTGTTGTGATTTTCTGCAGGTACATCATGGAGAAGGTGGACCTGGTGATAGTGGGAGCGGAAGGAGTGGTGGAGAGCGGAGTAGTCATTACATTACATTACATTACATTTATTTGGCAGACGCTTTTATCCAAAGCAATGTACAAAAAGTGCATTTCGTGGTCATAGACAACTGCTAAACACAGGTTCAGTAAGGTACAATACTTATTTTGTACAGCTATTTCTAGCCAAGAACACAGTTTAGTTCACACAGTGAACACTATTCAGACCTAACCTTTGCAAAGCCAACTAGGCAGAAGAATAAGCTACAGTATTAGGACAAATACAAATTACCAAAAAGTGCTGGGATGGGGCAACATGTAACAAGTGTCATGAAAAAGGGGGGGGGGGGGGGGATTTAGAGTGAAATATACAGCGTGGTGGTGGTTAGTCTAGGTATAGTCTGAAGAGATGAGTCTTCAGGCCACGGCGGAAGATGGGTAGTGTGGGGGAGGTTTGGAGAAGGACGGGGAGTTCGTTCCACCACTGAGGAGCTAGGGTGGAGAAGCTCTGTGATCCCTTTGGGCGGGTGGGAGGGGTTACAAGGCGCCCTGCTGCCGCAGAGCGGAGTGGTCGAGCAGGCACATAGAATCGAGTCATGTCCTGCAAGTAGATGGGGGCTGTCCTGTTGGCAGCAGTGTAGGCAAGGGTCAGGGCTTTGAACCGGATCCTGGCAGCGACCGGTAGCCAGTGGAGTGATCGCAGCAGAGGAGTGACGTGGGAGAATTTGGGAAGGTTGTAGATGAGTCGGGCAGCGGCATTCTGAATCATCTGTAGTGGCTGTATGGCACAAGCTGGCAGGCTTGCAAGGAGAGAGTTGCAGTAATCAAGGCGAGAGGTCACCGTAGCCTGGACGAGCAGCTGGGTGGAGTGCGTCGTCAGGTATGGTCGAATCCTTCTGATGTTGTACAGAAGGAATCTGCAGGACCGTGATGTTGCCTTGATGTGCTCCTTGAGGTCCAGTTGGTCATCCAGGACCACCCCCAAGCTCTTGGCAGAGTGAGAGGCAGTCACTGTGGTGCCATCAGCCGTGATTGAGAGCTCACGAAGTAAGGAGGTCTTGTACGGGAAGAAGAGCAGCTCAGTTTTGTTGAGGTTGAGCTTCAGATGGTGGCTGGCCATCCAGGTGGAGATGTCAGCCAGGCAGGAAGATATCTTATCATTGACCTGTGTGGTCGAGGGGGGTAAAGAAAAGAAGAGTTGTGTGTCATCTGCATAACAATGATAGGAGAAGCCATGTGAATTAATAACTGAACCAAAAGATCTGGTGTATAAGGAGAACAGCAGAGGACCCAGTACAGATCCCTGCGGCACTCCCGTGACAAGGGGATGAGAAGCAGAGGCAGACCCCTTCCAGGTGACCTGGTAGGACCTATCTGCAAGATAGGAAGCGAACCAAGACAGAGCAGTCCCGGCGATGCCCATCCCAGCCAAGGTTGAGAGGAGTGTCGTGTCGTGTTGAGAGTATGGTTGACCGTGTCGAAAGCTGCAGACAGGTCAAGAAGGATCAGGACAGAGGAGAGGCGTGAGGCTGTTGCAGTGGCAAGTGCCTCCGTCACAGCTAGGAGCGCAGTCTCTGTTGAGTGCCCGGATCGGAAGCCAGACTGGTGAGGGTCTAGCAGGTTGCTCTGATGGAGAAAAGAGGTTAGTTGTTTAAGAACTGCTCATTCAAGGGTTTTGGACAGAAAGGGTAGAAGCGATACGGGTCGATAATTTATTACATCGGAGGGGTCTGAGGTGGGTTTTTTGAGAAGTGGGGAAACACGAGCCATCTTAAAATCAGAGGGAACACGACCAGAGGAAAGAGAGGAATTAACAATGGAGGACAGATAGGGAAAGAACTCGCTGTAAATGGATTGGAGAACTGTAGATGGGATGGGGTCAAGTGGACAGGTGGTTGCACGATGCGAGGTGATGAGTTGTAGTACCTCGGAATCCTCCAGCATCTCAAAGGAGGTCAGTGTGGCTGTGGGTTTGTCCCGGGGGGTTGGGGGGCTCACTGGATGGGCGAAGGAGTTCCGGATTGTAGCCTCCTTTCCATCAAAGGCGGCCAGAAAGTCATCTGCGGAGAGGGAGGGAGGGAGATGGGGGTGGAGGAGGAATGAGGAGGGAAGAGAAGGTGGAGAATAGTTTGCGTGGATTAGAGACACATACACTGATATTGGATTGGAAAAATGAGGCTTTAGCTGACGTGAGGGCAGATGTGAAAGTCGCCAGCAGGGTATGATATGCGGTCAGGTCATCAGAGGATCAGGATTTCCTCCACTTCCTCTCTGCAGCCCGCAGTGATGTTCTGCTGGAGCGTAGTGACTCAACAAGTCATCAACAAGGTGGGTCCAGCAGCCCAGGATTCCACAACAGCCATTAGCAAAAAGAAGCTAATACTGAAACCACTATAAAATCCATCTTTGAGTCTTTTAAAGGGAAACTAAACCCTAATGTCGCATTTTTGAATTAATTATCCCTCCCCCATTTGGTAAAAAAAAAAAAAAAAAAAAAAGCATTTTGACAATTGTCAGACACAATCTGTTGTGTTGCAGTTGTTTAGATATCTTACTTGCCATCACCAGATGAGGGTGAGCCTCATCACTGCTGTGTTGACATAGTACCAGGTAACAATAATAGAAATAGAAACCGTGACTATAACTGTCTTCTGAATTTGCGACATTTAAATAATCTGGCCTTAGTTGATTTGAAAGACTTAAAACAAACCTCACAATGTCTCACTCCTCCTCATCAGTTTGTTTAGTTACTTAATAGGGCTGGGGCGACTCATCAATGTAATCGATTACGTCGATTTGCATAACATGCGTCGGTGCGTCACAATGAAGTAAGATGGCTGCACCCAAAGCATGGATTCCCCCAGAGAGCAAGTTGAAGCTAAACAAGCGCAAAACCATCCAGACCCATGGTGCACCTGTACTAACTATATAGCTAGCTAGAGTGAGATCACCTATTATCGACCACCTTCGTTCAACAGACAGGAAAATGTAAACAGTTTTGCAAATATATTTTGGAGAGATTTTGTTCTGGACTGTAAAATGGAGATTACCAGTTAAGACTGGGCTATTTTTTGTTGTGGAGTAATGCCCTGCAGTGCATACTTTGTTTCTTGTTACATTTGTTTGTTTTTAAGAGAAGATGATTGAATAAAATATTGAAATATTAATGAGACAAGTTTTTGATATTTATTTTGGGTAAATTAATTGTTATATTAATCGAGTAATAAAAAAATAATCTTTGGAATAATCAATAAATTAGTCATTAGATTAATCGACTAATCGAAAAAAGAATCATTAGATTAATCGATAAAAAAATAATTGTTAGGTGCAGCCCTATTACTTAAAATGTCCGCTATATTGGATTTTCTGCCATTTTAGACGTTCTGGAAAACACTCATTGCTTATTCTTCTCTGGACGACACTGGCTTAAATCAAATCATACGTGCCATAACTTTGGGGGACACTGTGTGCTGCAGTCTGTGGGGCAGCTAGCTCTTAAACACAACATAACATAACATAACATAATGACAAGAACAGGCCATTCAGCTCAACGATGCTCGCCATTTTCCTAACTAAGTTAGTGCTCTGATTACCAACAGACTAGATAGTATCTAACACTGTATCGAGCCTAGTCTTGAAAATCCCCAGAGTTTCTGCCTCTACTACCTGACCTGGCAGGCTATTCCACACATTGACTACTCTCTGTGTGAAAAAATTCTCTTGAAGAGGTTAAGCATCTTATGTCTTTCCTCCTTTATCTTTCATACCAGGAATTAATTTTGTTGCTCTTCTTTGAACTTTTTCCAGAGCCTCTATATCTTTCTTGTAGTAGTGAACCTAATGTGAACCCCTTTACCGACCATGCAGCTGGGGGTTCGACACCCACCGTGGCACCCTCTGTACTGTGACCCCATCTCCATCTGCAACCCTCACGGCTCTCCCCCGGTTTCAGGCTCTCCTTTAACCCTTTGAGTTGCAAGATGACAAATATGTGATTCTTAACTGAACATTCAAATGCTGATGTAGCAATCACTACTATTATTTGAAAGCAATGGAGTTACAGAACACTGACTAGACCAAAAGTAGACCAAAAAAATCTACTTTTCAGAGGGTTAAAACATAACTTCAAGCAGAAGATCCATCCATCCATTATCTATACTGGCTTATCCTGAGCAGGGTCGCAGGGTCAAGCAGAATATATTTGGATTTAATTTTTTCCTTTAAAAATTTTTTATTATTATTATTTTTTTTAAAGTGACCAGAATTGGGATTTTGCAGCAATGGGATATGCTTACAGATGCATTTAGGGATTCTGAACTGGGGTGAAATGGGGAAAGGATAAGTACTGTTTTTATCTGTCATTCAAAACATTTTAAGTCAGAAAACGGTTGAAAAACCCAGCGCCTCAGTAACTTGCAGTACCCATTTCCTGATAGTGTAATGGTAATATTATGCATGCATGGTTTTGCTGATGCATCAGATCTTTTTTGTCAAACTAGAGTAACTTTTGTGTAACTAGAGGATCACATTCTATCATTTGGCTTTTTTGTGGTAACAAGAAATGAATTAATTATTACTTAATGAAGTTAATCAGATTAAGATGTAACCCATATACACATATACCAGTGAGGCGTTGTGTCATGATCAAATAACGAAAGCTCAGCTGCTGTTGTCTGTCACAGGTTCAATAGACCTGAGTCATGTCATGTATTTAATTCGTGGCTTCGTCGCATGATGTTGT
>NW_026985836.1:0-9184 GCF_018555375.3 Anguilla rostrata
TTGCTTGGTGGTTGCTATGGAGTTTTCGGCGGTTGCTATGGTGTTGCTAGGTGGTTGCTAGGGAGTTCTAGGCGTTGCTAGGGTGTTGCTAGGGGGTTCCTATGGAGTTTGGCGGTTGCTAGGGTGTTGCTAGGTGGTTGCTATGGAGTTCTAGGTGGTTGCTAAGGGTGTTGCTAGGGGTTGCTAGGGTATTCAAAGTGGTTGCCAGGATGTTGCTAGGTGGTTGCTATGGTGTTCTGGCGGTTGCTATGGTGTTGCTAGGGGTTTGCTATGGGGGCGGTTGCTAGTGTGTTGCTAGGTGGTTGCTATGGGTTCTGGTGGTTGCTAGGGTGTTGCTAGGGGGTTGCTAGGGTGTTGCTAGGTGGTTGCTATGGAGTTCTAGGTGGTTGCTAGGGTGTTGCTAGGTCGTTGCTATGGTGTTCCATGTGGTTGCTAGGTTGTTGATAGGCAGTTGTTATGGTGTTCCAGATTGTTGCTAGGGCGTTGCTAGGTGGTTGCTATGGTGTTCCAGGTGGTTGCTAGGGTGTTACTAGGCGGTTGCTAGGGTATTCTAAGTGGTTGCTAGGATGTTGCTAGGTGGTTGTTATGGAGTTTTAGGGGTTTTGCTCGGGTGTTGCTAGGCAGTTGTTATAGTGTTCTAGGTGGTTGCTAGGGTGTTGCTAGGTCGTTGCTATGGTGTTCCATGTGGTTGCTAGGGTGTTGCTGAGCAGTTGTTATGGTGTTCCAGATTGTTGCTAGGGTGTTGCTAGGTGGTTCTATGGTATTCCAGGTGGTTGCTAGGGTGTTGCTAAGTGGTTGCTATGATGTTCTAGGTGGTTACTATGGTGTTGCTAGGTGGTTGCTATGGCGTTATAGCCAGTTACTAGGGTGTTGCCAGGCATTTGCTATGGTGTTCCAGGTGTTTGCTACTGTGTTGTTAGGTGGTTGCTATGGAGTTCTAGGCCGTTGCTAGGGTGTTCTAGGTGGTTGCTAGGGTGGTGCTAGGTGGTTGCTATGGAGTTTCAGGTGGTTGCTATTGAGCTCCAGGTGGTTGCTAGGGCATTGCTAGGTGGTTGCTAGGGTATGCTAAGTGGTTGCTATGGATTTCTAGGCGGTTGCTAGGGTGTTGCTAGGCAGTTGTTATGGTGTTATAGGCAGTTGCTAGGGTGTTGCTAGGGTATTCTATGTGGTTGCTAGGTGGTTGCTATAGTGTTGCTAGGCAGTTGTTATGGTGTTACACATGGTTGCTAGGGTGTTGCTAGGTGGTTGCTATGGTGTTCCAGGTGGTTGCTAGGGTGTTGCTAGGTGGTTGCTATGGAGTTCTAGGTGGTTGCTAGGGTGTTGCTAGGTGGTTGCTATGGAGTTCTAGGGTGGTTGCTAGGGTGCTGCTAGGTGGTTTGCTATGGAGTTCTAGGCGGTTGCTAGGGTGTTGCTAGGTGGTTGCTATGGACTTCTAGGTGGTTGCTAGGGTGTTGCTAGGGGGTTGCTAGGGTATTCTAAGTGGTTGCTAGGATGTTGCTAGGTGGTTGCTATGGAGTTCTAGGCGGTTGCTATGGTGTTGCTAGGTGGTTGCTATGGAGTTCTAGGCAGTTGCTAGGGTGTTGCTAGGTGGTTGCTATGGAGTTCTAGGTGGTTGCTAGGGTCTTGCTAGGGGGTTGCTAGGGTATTCTAAGTGGTTGCTAGGATGTTGCTAGGTGGTTGCTATGGAGTTATTGGCGGTTGCTAGGGTGTTGCTAGGCTGTTGTTATGGTGTTCCAGGTGGTTGCTAGGGTGTTGCTAGGTGGTTGCTATGATGTTGCTAGGTGGTTGCTATGGAGTTCTAGGTGGTTGCTAGGGTGTTGCTAGGTCGTTGCTATGGTCTTCCATGTGGTTGCTAGGGTGTTGCTAGGCAGATGTTATGGTGTTCCAGATTGTTGCTAGGGTGTTTCTAGGTGGTTGCTATGGTGTTCCAGGTGTTTGCTAGGGTGTTGTTAGGTGGTTGCTATGGAGTTCTAGGTGGTTGCTAGGATGTTGCTAGGTGGTTGCTATGGAGTTATAGCCGGTTGCTAGGGTGTTGCTAGGCATTTGCTATGGTGTTCCAGGTGGTTGCTATGGAGTTCTAGGTGGTTGCTAGGGTGCTCTAGCTGGTTGTTATGTAGTTCCTAGGTCGTTTCTATGGAGTTGGAGCCGGTTGCTAGGATGTTGCTAGGGGGTTGCTATGGAGTTCTAGGCGGTTGCTAGGTCTTTACTGAGTCCAATGTCGCGACCCATAGTTCTCTATGACAAACGGTTCAAAAGTTATGGAATATCAAACATCGGCCAATCAGGAAGGGGGGCGAGGTTGATCTACACCAATGGACAAGGGACTCTCTACCATGGCCAATGAGGCATTGGACAATTTGTGGGCATTTTTTCCCTATAGAGATGAATGGCAGAATGTTCAAATCTAGAGAGAGACCAGAGTACTGCTGCTAGAAGACAGACCATTGTGACATCACAATGGTGAGAACTCAGAGCATTGTGACATCACAAAGGTGAACATTCCGCCATTCATTCTCTATGGGAAAAATTGCCCACAAAAATTCAAATTTTTCAAAAGCCGTCCACCCAAACTTTACAAAAAGTAATAGCACACCATTCCCGATCAGGCCGCTCGATTTGACATATTGCACGTGTATGTGGTGCGAAAACTCTGGGAGGAGTAGCGGTCCAAAAAATGGGTGGAATAAATAAATAATAATAATAATAATAACTAGACAATTCCTGCAGAAATTGTGAAGTGTGGTTGCCGCCAACGCAAAGTCGACGTGCTGAACGGAGTGAAAAGTGGTAGGTAGTTGCTATGATGTCTGAGGCAGTTGCTAGGGTCTTGCTAGGTGGTTCTATGGAGTTCTAAGTGGTTTCATGGAATTCTAGGCGGTCGCTAGGGTGGTGCTAGGTGGTTGCTATGGAGTTTCAGGTGGTTGCTATTGAGCTCCAGGTGGTTGCTAGGGCATTGCTAGGTGGTTGCTAGGGTATGTTAAGTGGTTGCTAGGATGTTGCTAGGTGGTTGCTATGGAGTTCTAGGTGGTTGCTATGGTGTTCCAGGTGGTTGCTAGGGTGTTGCTAGGTGGTTTCTATGGAGTTATAGCCGGTTGCTAGGGTGTTGCTAGGCATTTGCTATGGAGATATAGGCAGTTGCTAGGGTGTTGCAAGGGTATTCTAGGTGGCTGCTAGGATGTTGCTAGGTGGTTGCTATGGAGTTATAGGCAGTTGCTAGGGTGTTGCTAGGCATTTGCTATGGAGTTATAGCTGGTTGCTATGGTGTTGCTAGGCATTTGCTATGGTGTTCCAGGTGGTTGCTTGTGTGTTGTTAGGTGGTTGCTATGGAGTTCCAGGTGGTTGCTAGGGGGTTGCTAGGGTATTCTAAGTGGTTGCTAGGATGTTGCTAGGTGGTTGCTATGGAGTTATAGGCGGTTGCTAGGCAGTTGTTATGGTGTTCCAAGTGGTTGCTAGGGTGTTGCTAGGTGGTTGCTATGGTGTTCTAGGTAGTTGCTAGGGTGTTGCTAGGTGGTTGCTATTGAGTTCTAGGCAGTTGCTATGGTGTTGCTAGGTGGTTGCAAAGGAACTCTAGGCGGTTGCTATGGTGTTGCTAGGTGGTTGCTATGGAGTTCTAGGCTGTTGCTAGGGTGTTGCTAGGTGGTTGCTATGGAGTTCTAGGTGGTTGCTAGGGTGTTGCTAGGTGGTTCCTATGGAGTTCTAGGCGGTTGCTATGGTGTTGCTAGGTGGTTGTTATGGAGTTCTAGGCGGTTGCTAGGGTGTTGCTAGGTGGTTGCTATGGAGTTCTAGGTGGTTGCTAGTGTGTTGCTAGGGGGTTGCTAGGGTATTCGAAGTGGTTGCTAGGATGTTGCTAGGTGGTTGCTATGGAGTTCTAGGTGGTTGCTATGGTGTTGCTAGCTGGTTGCTATGGAGTTCTAGGCTGTTGCTAGGGTGTTGCTAGGTGGTTGCTATGGAGTTCTAGGTGGTTGCTAGGGTGTTGCTAGGTGGTTGCTATGGAGTTCTAGGCGGTTGCTAGGGTATTCGAAGTGGTTGCTAGGATGTTGCTAGGTGGTTGCTTTGGAGTTCTAGGTGGTTGCTATGGTGTTGCTAGGTGGTTGCTATGGAGTTCTAGGCCGTTGCTAGTGTGTTGCTAGGTGGTTGCTATGGAGTTCTAGGGTGTTGCTAGGGTGTTGCTAGGTGGTTGCTATGGAGTTCCAGGCGGTTGCTAGGGTGTTGCTAGGTGGTTGCTATGGAGTTATAGCCGGTTGCTAGATTGTTGCTAGGTGGTTGCTATGGAGTTCTAGGCGGTTGCTATGGTGTTGCTAGGTGGTTGCTAGGGTGTTGCTAAGTGGTTGCTATGGTGTTGCTAGGTGGTTGCTATGGAGTTCTAGGCCGTTGCTAGGGTGTTGCTAGGTGGTTGCTATGGAGTTCTAGGTGGTTGCTAGGGTGTTGCTAGGTGGTTGCTATGGAGTTCTAGGCGGTTGCTATGGTGTTGCTAGGTGGTTGCTATGGAGTTCTAGGCAGTTGCTAGGTTGATGCTAGGTGGTTGCTATGGAGTTCTAGGTGGTAGCTTGTGTGTTGCTAGGTCGTTGCTATGGTGTTCCATGTGGTTGCTAGGGTGTTGCTAGGCAGTTGGTATGGAGTTCCAGATTGTTGCTAGGATGTTGCTAGGTGGTTGCTATGGTGTTCCTGGTGGTTGCTAGGGTATTCTAAGTGGTTGCTAGGATGTTGCTAGGTGGATGCTATGGAGTTTTAGGCGGTTGCTAGGGTGTTGCTAGGCAGTTATGGTGTTCCAGGTGGTTGCTAGTGTGTTGCTAGGTGGTTGCTATGGAGTTCTAGGCCGTTGCTAGGGTGTTCTAGGTGGTTGCTAGGGTGTTGCTAGGGGGTTGCTATGGAGTTCTAGGTGGTTTCATGGAATTCTAGGCGGTCGGTAGGGTGGTGCTAGGTGGTTGTTAAGGAGTTATAGGCGGTTGCTAGGGTGTTGCTAGGCATTTGCTATGGAGTTATAGGCGGTTGCTAGGGTGTTTCTAGGGTATTCTAGGTGGTTGCTAGGATGTTGCTAGGTGGTTGCTATGGAGTTATAGGCGGTTGCTAGGGTGTTGCTAGGCAGTTGTTATGGTGTTCCAGGTTGTTGCTAGGGTGTTGCTAGGTGGTTGCTATGGTGTTCCAGGTGGTTGCTAGGGTGTTGCTAGGTGGTTGCTATGGTGTTTTAGGCAGTTGCTATGGTGTTGCTAGGTGGTTGCTATGGAGTTCTATGCGGTTGCTATGGTGATGCTAGGTGGTTGCTTTAGAGTTATAGCCGGTTGCTTGGGTGTTGCAAGGCATTTGCTATGGTGTTCCAGGTGGTTGCTAGTGTGTTGTTAGGTGGTTGCTATGGAGTTCTAGATGGTTGCTAGGGTGTTCTAGGTGGTTGCTAGGGTGTTGCTAGGTCGTTGCTATGGTGTTGCTAGGGGGTTGCTATTGAGTTATAGGCGGTTGCTAGGGTGTTGCTAGGGTATTCTAGGTGGTTGCTAGGATGTTGCTAGGTGGTTGCTATGGAGTTATAGGCGGTTGCTAGGGTGTTACTAGGCAGTTGTAATGGTGTTCCAGGCAGTTGCTAGGGTGTTGCTAGGTCGTTGCTATGGTGTTGCTAGGTGGTTGCTAGGGTGTTGCTAGGGGGTTGCTATTGAGCTCCAGGTGGTTGCTAGGGTATGCTAAGTGGTTGTTAGGTGGTTGCTATGGAGTTCTAGGCGGTTGCTAGGGTGTTGCTAGGCAGTTGTTATGGTGTTCCAGGTGGTTGCTAGGGTGTTGCTAGGTGGTTGCTATGGAGTTATAGCCGGTTGCTAGATTGTTGCTAGGTGGTTGCTATGGAGTTCTAGGCGGTTGCTATGGTGTTGCTAGGTGGTTGCTAGGGTGTTGCTAAGTGGTTGCTATGGTGTTGCTAGGTGGTTGCTATGGAGTTCTAGGCCGTTGCTAGGGTGTTGCTAGGTGGTTGCTATGGAGTTCTAGGTGGTTGCTAGGGTTTTGCTAGGTGGTTGCTATGGAGTTCTAGGCGGTTGCTATGGTGTTGCTAGGTGGTTGCTATGGAGTTCTAGGCAGTTGCTAGGGTATGCTAGGTGGTTGCTATGGAGTTCTAGGTGGTAGCTAGGGTGTTGCTAGGTCGTTGCTATGGTGTTCATGTGGTTGCTAGGTGTTGCTAGGCAGTTGTTATGGTGTTCGCAGATGTTGCTAGGATGTTGCTAGGTGGTTGCTATGGTGTTCCTGGTGGTTGCTAGGGTTCTAGTGGTTGCTAGGATGTTGCTAGGTGGATGCTATGGAGTTTTAGGCGGTGGCTAGGGTGTTGCTAGGTCATTGTCTATGGTGTTCCAGTGGTTGCTAGTTGTTGTGGGTGGTTGCTATGGAGTTCCAGGTGGTTGCTAGGGTGTTGCTAGGCAGTTGTTATGGTGTTCCAAGTGGTTGCTAGGGTGTTCTAGGCGGTTGCTATGGTGTTCCAGGTGGTTGCTAGGGTGTTGCTAGGTGGTTGCTATGGGTTCTAGGCGTTGCTATGGTGTTGCTAGGTGGTTGCTAGTGTGTTGTTGGTGGTTGCTAGGTGTGTTGCTATGGGTTCTAGGCCGTTGCTAGGTGTGTTGCCAGTGGTTGCTAGGCATTCTAGGTGGTTGCTATGGAGTTTTAGGCGGTTGCTATGGTGTTGCTAGGTGGTTGCTATGGAGTTCTAGTCAGTTGCTTGGTTGTTGCTAGGTGGTTGCTAGGGTGTTGCTAGGTGGTTGCTAGGTGGTTGCTATGGCGTTCTAGGCCGTTGCTAGGGTGTTGCTAGGTGGTTGCTATGGCATTCTAGGTGGTTGCTATGGAGTTTTAGGCGGTTGCTATGGTGTTGCTAGGTGGTTGCTATGGAGTTCTAGTCAGTTGCTTGGTTGTTGCTAGGTGGTTGCTATGGAGTTCTAGGTGGTTGCTAGTGTGTTGCTAGGTCGTTGCTATGGTGTTCCATGTGGTTGCTAGGGTGTTGCTAGGTGGTTGCTATGGAGTTTTAGGCGGTTGCTAGGGTGTTGCTAGGCAGCCGTTATGGTGTTCCAGGTGGTTGCTAGTGTGTTGTTAGCTGGTTGCTATGGAGTTCTAGGCCGTTGCTAGGGTGTTCTAGGTGGTTGCTAGGGTGTTGCTAGGGGGTTGCTATGGAGTTCTAGGCGGTTGCTAGGTCTTTACTGAGTCCAATGACGCAACCCATAGTTCTCTATGACAAACGGTTCAAAAGTTATGAAATATCAAACATCGGCCAATCAGGAAGGGGGGCGAGGCTGATCTCCACCAATGGACAAAGGACTCTCTACCATGTCCAATGAGGCATTGCACAATCTGTGGGCAATTTTTTCCCCATAGAGATCAATGGCCGAATGTTCAAATCTAGAGAGAGAGCAGAGTACGGCTGCCAGAAGACAGGGCATTGTGACATCACAAGGGTGAGAAGACAAAGCATTGTGACATCACAAAGGTGAACATTCCGCCATTCATTCTCTATGGGAAAAATTGCCCACAAAAATTCAAATTTTTCAAAAACCGTGCAACCAATCTTTCCACAAAGTAATAGCACACCATTCCCGATCAAGCCGCTCGATTTGACATATTGCATGTGTATGTGGTGCAAAAACTCTGGGAGGAGTAGCGGTCCAAAAAATGGGTGGAAAGATAGAATAATAATAATAATATGTGCAATAATAATAGTGTAGTTGCCCTAAGGCAACCACACTAACTAGACAATTCCTGCAGAAATTGTGAAGTGTGGTTGCCGCCATCGCAAATTCGACTTGCTGCTGAACAGAGTGAACAGTGGTAGGTAGTTGCTATGATGTTTGTGGCAGTTGCTAAGGTGTTGCTAGGTGGTTCTATGGAGTTCTAGGTGGTTTCATGGAATTCTAGGTGGTTGATAGGGTGATGCTAGGTGGTTGCTATGGAGTTTCAGGTGGTTGCTATTGAGCTCCAGGTGGTTGCTAGGGCATTGCTAGGTGGTTGCTAGGGTATGCTAAGTGGTTGGTAGGTGGTTGCTAGGGAGTTCTAGGCGGTTGCTAGGGTGTTGCTAGGCAGTTGTTATGGTGTTCCAGGTGGTTGCTAGGGTGTTGCTAGGTGGTTGCTATGGAGTTATAGCCGGTTGCTAGGGTGTTGCTAGGCATTTGCTATGGAGTTATAGGCAGTTGCTAGGGTGTTGCTAGGGTATTCTAGGTGGCTGCTAGGATGTTGCTAGGTGGTTGCTATGGAGTTATAGGCGGTTGCTAGGGTGTTGCTAGGTGGTTGCTAGCATGTTGCTAGGTTGTTTCTATAGTGTTGCTAGGCAGTTGTTATGGTGTTACAGGTGGTTGCTAGGGTGTTGCTAGGTGGTTGCTATGGTGTTCCAAGTGGTTGCTAGGGTGTTGCTATGGAGTTCTAGGTGGTTGCTATAGTGTTGCTAGGTGGTTGCTTTGGAGTTATAGCTGGTTGCTAGGGTGTTGCTAGGCATTTGCTATGGTGTTCCAGGTGGTTGCTAGTGTGTTGTTGGGTGGTTGCTATGGAGTTCCAGGTGGTTGCTTGGGGGTTGCTACGGTATTCTAGGTGGTTGCTATGAAGTTATAGGCGGTTGCTAGGGTGTTGCTAGGCAGTTGTTATGGTGTTCCAAGTGGTTGCTAGGGTGTTGCTAGGCAGTTGTTATGGTGTTCCAAGTGGTTGCTAGGGTGTTGCTAGGTGGTTGCTATGGAGTTCTAGGCAGTTGCTATGGTGTTGCTAGGTGGTTGCTAGGGTGTTGCTAGGTGGTTGCTATGGAGTTTTAGGCGGTTGCTATGGTGTTGCTAGGTGGTTGCTAAGGAGTTCTAGGTCGTTGCTAGGGTGTTGCTAGGTGGTTGCTATGGAGTTCTAGGTGGTTGCTAGGGTGTTGCTAGGTGGTTGCTATGGTGTTCCAAGTGGTTGCTAGGGTGTTTGGGTGGGCAGTTGTTATGGGGTTCCCCAATTTGGGGGGGTAGGGTTTTTGCTAGGTGGGGGGGTATGGGTTCCTTTTGCTAGGGGTTTCTAAGGGGGTTAGGGCCCGGTTGGGTTCCCAGGGTGTTGCTAGGTGGTTGGGTTTTAGTTTAGGGGTTGTAGGGGGTTGCTAAATGGTTGCTTGGGTTCTAAGGGGGCCTGGGTTTCTAGGGGGGTTGCTAGGGTTTGGGGGTTTCTTTTGAGGTTTCTATGGTTTCCAGGGGGTTTGCTAGTGTGTTGTTTTTGGTTGCAATGG
>NW_026985837.1:0-10597 GCF_018555375.3 Anguilla rostrata
ACAGAGCAGTGGAGATGAGGGAGGATGAAGTGTAGACAGAGCAGTGGAGATGAGGGAGGATTGTGAAAGAGTAGGGAGATTTTTCCTGAAAGTTACTGTGGGTGAGCTATTGGATGAATTGAGGGGGAGAAAATAGGAGAGGGAGAAAGAAAGAAAGAAGTGGTCCGAGACATGGAGGGGAGTCACTGCAAGTTGGGGAATGGAGCAGCTTCTGGTGAATACAAGGTCTAGTTGGTTACCAGCCTTGTGTGTGGGGGGGGAGGAGGACAGGGATAGGGCGAAAGACTGGAGGAGTGAGGCAACCCTGGACAGTTGGGAGGTTTCTGGTGGGAGGTTGAAGTCTCCCAGTAGTAGGTAGGTTAGGTAGGTCACTTTTGGATGTTGTCATGATTGAAGAAGTTGTAATAATTTATTTTACATCTTCTGTTGCAATGTAACATACCATGGTTGATTTTGCAATGTGGTGCCCTGGAAGGGGGGGTTTTGGCAAGTAGGTCATTTTTTGGTGTCTTTATGATTTCAGAAGCTACAATCATCTTTTTTACACGTTCTGTTCCAAGTTGTATTAATGCATGGTTTATTATGCTATGTGGTCACCTTGAAGAGGGGTGGTGGCGGGCCTTTAAAATAAGAAGGTGTAGGTATGAGCATTAGTAATGTACTGTTATCCGCAGTTCTGTAGTGGTAAAAAGTTCTGTAAACTACCTGGCTTCATGTGCCTAGCTCGTCCATTCAACATAATAAAAAACAAATTCTAAACACATTTTTGATGACTATAACAATACAACAGTATCCCTTTGCCTGTTATCTTATAAAATTCAGATGCTTTGGAAATGTTTCAAACAGTAATGCCCAACTGTTGATACAGTTCAATGACACTGCAGAAGTGGAAAACTGGAGAGAATTGACTGGTAACAAACGTAGATCTATAACATGCAATATCTATGGCAGATAGGCTTGTCTCCCTAGTATTTTTAACAGCAGTTTATTTGCATTGCATTTACTAAACTGTAAAAGACCATAACAGATCCTGATGAATGCAGAGAGGAGGCTGAAGCCTGACGATAATGACATATTCTGCCACAGGAGGCACTGTTACAACATCCCAATTCGATTCTAATATAATGTAGTATTCATTTTGATTTTACATTTGCGGCATTTTTTATGCTGCATTCAAGACCACTTAAAACTAATAAAAAAACGATATCTGACTTGTGAAAAAACCAATTGTCAAACTTGATATTGTAGGTTGGAAATTCTGGCGTGATTTCTGAGCTCCGATTTTTCCGACCTCAGCAGTGGTGACGTCACAGTAAGATAACTGGTGGCATTTGTAGTTCGTGTTATGCAAGTAAAATTGTATATTTATGCTTTTAATGCATATTTGAGTATGTGATCATGTGAAATGTGTTAGTATCATTTATGTTTCCCATTCATCATACCAATATGTGAAATTTAAGTTACAATATCCATCAGGCACTTTTTTTGCTAGCCAGCTTAGCTAGAAAGCGTTATTTTTCTCAGAAACATGCTGCAAATGGCATAACGAAACACCTGACTGTGATAACATAGTTTCGCGGTTTCACTCTATTTTCTGAGGGAATCCATGTTTTTTCTGAGTAAACAGCGAGAATGTAGTGACGTCAGAAGTTGGAAATTTCCCACTTGAAATATCTGAGTTCCGAGCTGGTTCCAAGTCTTGAACGTGACATTACTTTACATGAAATATATATGCAATCTTTTATCTTCGATTTCTTGAAATTATTCAAGGAGGTGCTGCCTTCCTTGCAGAAATGCCACTGATGTATTTTCATTATACTCCATATTTCTTTTTCTGTCTGGCTTGACCCTAGCTGGTCATGAACGTGTGCGGGTGTCTGAACCTCCTCTGTGATGATTTAACCAAGACCTGACATATTCCTTTGGACTTAATTTATCCAGTGGATGTTGATTCGAGGTCCGGTTCTGTAGTATTAGGTTATTTCACAGAGGATTGATGATTATGTTCATGAGGCTAAATCTCTGCTCACACTCTGTAGCAGGACCAAGTCGTCCGAGACAGTGTTGTGGTTTTCTATGTAGTCCCTAAATCCTTTCAGAACACTTCAAGTGCTGAACAAGCTGCTTGACATACAGTACGCCTCACCATAGCTTTCACTCATGGTCTCTGGCCAGTTTGCCAAGTTCTTAGTAAGTCTTGAACTGGACTGCGTTTTCAGTTCATCGTCCCTACTTTATGCTGTTATAAACAGCTGCTGCTCCATGCTTTTCAGAAGGAATACAAAAAACTGACATTAACTGTGTGTTAATGTGACATACCTTTGAGTTGGATTTTAGAGCTATTCCACTTAAGTTCAGTTCCTCAGAAGCTGTCAGAGCTTCTGCCAGTTTCTCACAGGGTAGATCTTTCATTGAAGACATAGGTCATGAGGTTCACAGTGTGAATGCAAAAAAGGGATAGTGAAAAGTGTTCAACGGGAGCGTGCGTTCATGGCTAGACCCAACTTTTGTCAAAAATCAGTCATAGCTAGAAAGTGAGCTAGTTAGCTGATGTATTTACCCATTAAAATTATGCTGTACGCTCAGTGTTACCTTGTAGCTTATCTGTAGCTAGATCTAGCTTTGTTTATAGTTAGCAACCTATGCTATTCAAGTGAGAAACATAGTGTAGAAATTGGCTCGATATTATGTGAGTCAACGATCACACTTACTTTGAACAAACCGCTGGTTTATTAGGAACACAAAAACCGTGTGAGCCAAGCCGACATTCAGTGAGTCTGCTTGCATGTCTTGAACTAGACGGGGCTAGAGAACGTTTATTGGCCTAGCCATAAACACATGTACAGGTATGGTGGCTCATAGCGAACAAACAGGACAATCATTCAGCCAAATGATTTACATCCCTTTTCTTTAGCTCACACCTCCTATATGAAACAAATTATTTACTTAAACCACATTATACACAGGAAAGTATATGGCAGCCCATAGATTATTTCACTGCATATATTTTGGGTTTGGACTGCAGGTGCGGCCTGAACGTGTTGTGTATGGTGCATTGCTGTTCTCAGTGGGGAAGTGTGCTGTGGGCGTTGGCTGGGTTGAGGACGCGTGTTGTGATTGCATGGCGTTTGGCTCTGGTGTTTGTGGTGTGGGGGGAACACTGTCCATTGTGGGGGGGCTGGTGTTCTGGGAGTCTGGGTCCTCTGCGTGGAGCTGTGGTGGCAGCAGATCTGCAACAGGAAACATGTGGCGGCGATTCTTCCTGTATGTCTTCCCGTTGGACTGGATGACGTGGGAGCGTGGCTCCTTGCTCAACTCCTTCACAGTCCCAAGTTGGTCGTATCCTTTGGGGGTCTGCATTCGGACCACTTGTCCCTCTGCTAAAGGTTGTAGTGGGCGACTCGACTTGTAGTGGTGCTTTAGAGTGAACCTTTTGTTGAAGAGTTAGGCGTTGACTTGCTGGGCGTTCTTCAGGGCTGGTTCCAGTAGTTTGGTACTCACCGGAATGGCTGCGTGTGTCTGTCGTTGCATCAGACGTTCAGCGGGGGAGCCTAATGTTGGATCACGGGGAATGTTTCTGAGGTTCAGGAGATTGAGGAAGACGTCAGTTCCATCTCTGTGAGATTTCTCCATCAGCTGCTTGGCACTGCGGACCGATCTCTCCGCAAGCCCGTTTGACTGGGGAAACTCGAGGCTGCTGGTGGCATGTATGAAATCCCATTGTTTGGCTAAATCTAGGGGCGATATAGCTCAGGAGGTAAGACCGATTGTCTGGCAGTCGGAGGGTTGCCGGTTCAAACCCCGCCCTGGGCATGTCGAAGTGTCCTTGAGCAAGACACCTAACCCCTAACCTCTAACTGCTCTGGCGAATGAGAGGCATCAATTGTAAAGCGCTTTGGATAAAAGCGCTATATAAATGCAGTCCATTTATCTTTGAAATGCTGACTGGTGTATTGCCTAGCATTGTCTGAGAAGAGGGTGTGCGGTGTACCGTGGACTGAGAAGTGTCTCTTCTATTTGGAGATCACGGCTGATGATGTCATGTCACGGCGAAGGTCGATTTCAAACCATCCGGAATATGAATCCACAAGCACTTGGTAATGTTTGCCATGCCAGTTGAAGATGTCTGTGCCCACTGTGGACCATGGGAGGTCTGGAACTGGGTGAAGTTGAAGAGGTTCTTTTTGCTGGTGAGACTTGGTGCTGTTGCACGCTGCACATGAGAGCAACTCCTCGGTGATGTCGTTTGACATCGTTGGCCAAAAGATTATGCTTCTAGCTCTGCGCTTGGTTGCTTTAGCACCTGGGTGGCCTTTGTGCACAATTTTGATGTACTCTCTGCAGTGTTTCCTGTGGAATTGATCTCTTGGTGTGGTGGTGGGTGTCCAAAGGGGGGGGGGGGTGTAGCAAAGGCAAAAAAGTTTAAGATTATGAAAACATAACCTCTTGAGACTTCTTAAATGTTTTTTTTTTATATCTAAATCTATCTTATAGATCTGACGAGCTCTTGATACAAGGAATAACAGTTTGCAAGAGCTAAAAACTAGTTTTAGTTGTACTTTAAAACCATAAATGGTTTGTTAAGCAAAATAGGCCTGTATTTTGAGTTATGGTGGGGTGAGAACAATTAAAAGAGCACATTGTCCATCTAGACATTCTATCTTCAAGAATAGAGGACTATATAACCAAAATTGATACTCAAGAAAAGTTACATATTGCACTTTAAAAGGGACACTTCTGCTAAGTTAACTCAATTACCATGACAAAATAGTACTTAGTTAGAATGTTTTATCTTTTTATTTAACAATATAATTTGAGCTGGGTCCACATTCAAAGCCCTCTCTCTCTGTCTCTCTCACACTCAATGACAGAGTTTACATGCATTGTCCATGCAAAAAAAAGGAAAAAGTGAGAAAAATGGCTTTAAAGATTCTGTTCTGTTACATTCTAATTCTACTGAGAAGCATGATACAAAGAATGCCCTAACTAACTTAGATGCTTGATTAATGTATTTGTTATTATCTAGTTTTATCTGTATTCATTTCTGGACACTGCAGCAGCTTGTGAGACTGCTCCTCTCGTTATAATCATAATTGTCATTAGAGTGCAGCCCTCTTTGTCAGCTGTAGCAACTGTAGCCTAACTCTCAGTTTTGCTAGCTCACTACATTCACAAAACCTTAAAAATAAACACTTTTCTTTTCGTTTTCATGGAAAAAAATCACCATGTTGTAGTATGGAAATGGAAGTAGTTGAGTAGTTTTGGTGATTTGCCAACAATTTGCGGCCGCAACATCCGACAAGTTTATCCAGGTCACCATTTCAATCAGATGTATTGTACCATTATAACAGCAACACTACATAAAAAAGGATAGGCATGTACATAGCTCAGCTGGAACAGGTTCCGCTTCGGCTCAAACAAACCCTGTTTATTTTCAGATAACGTTACATATTTATCATATTTATTTATTTTTTACTTGTCCGATCAGACAACCGCATGAGGCGTTCCACTTGCCCGAACAGAGTTAGGATCCGCCAGTTGTCATCACCGAATGATAGTTAACGCCAGTGCTTGAGATGGGCAGGAGCTGTCGGGACTTGTATATGAGTACCGACTCTTCTTTTGATTACCGACATTAATTTATTTTAAACAGTATGTATTTTGAGGAGTAGGTACCGGCACTTATTTTGGTCCAATTCAAACACTGGTTAACACTATGGTATTTTGTAATATTGCAAGCATCGCTACCTACCTTTTCGTTGTCTTTAGGTCGCTGAAGAAAAAAAAAGTGACGCTTTGACAGACAGTGCGACCTTCGTGCGCTGCAAGTCTTCCGACCACCTCAGAAAGGAGCAAGCACGGAGCGCGCAGCCTATTTTTAATTTAAGTGCTAAATATTAATATGTAGGCTATATACAGTATATATATTATTTTTTATTTTATTTTATTATTATTCTTTTATTATGGTGTGGTGGCAAGGATTTTGCTGTGGTGCCACGCCACGGCAAAACCTTACCAGCGGAAACGTTGCTCAAGTATCTTGCTCATGTAGGGTAAATTGGGTATTGGCCTGTAATTACTTAGGACATTGTAGTCTAAATTAGGTTTCTTCAGTAGTGGTTTCACAGAATGCAATGGGAAAAATTCCCATCTCTGGAGATGTGTTAATTATTTTTAGAACTGATGTGGAAACACTATTAACAACCTTTTTAAAACATTTTGTAGGGACAGGGTCGAGGCAGCAGGTCGACGATTTACTCTGTGATATAAATCTGTCGAGTTCTGCATCAGAGATACTGTTAAAATTCCTCATGGTTGCCGGCTTGTTACAGGGCAAATCATGTAGGATAGTAGTATTTCTAACAATAACAGCTCTAATGGTTGTTATTTTATCATTAAAAAATTGTGCAAATTCCTCACATTTTGAGCCAGAGGTCAGGCTAAGAATCTCATACATATACAGATACAGATAATTTTGTTGGTTGAACAGATACAGATACAGATACAGATATTTTTGTTGGTTGAACAGATACAGATAATTTTGTTGGTTGAACAGATACAGAAACAGATACAGATAATTTTGTTGGTTGAACAAATACAGATACAGATAATTTTGTTGGTTGAACAGATAAAGATACAGATAATTTTTTTGGTTGAACCGATACAGATACTGATACATATAATTTTGTTGGTTGAACAGATACAGATACTGATACATATAATTTTGTTGGTTGAACAGATACAGATACTGATACAGATAATTTTGTTGGTTGAACAGATACAGATACAGATAATTTTTTTGGTTGAACAGATACAGATACTGATACATATAATTTTGTTGGTTGAACAGATACAGATACAGATAATTTTGTTGGTTGAACAGATACAGATACAGATACAGATAATTTTGTTGGTTGAACAGATACAGATAATTTCGTTGGTTGAACAGATACAGATAATTTCGTTGGTTGAACAGATATAGATAATTACGTCTCTGCACACCCCTACTCCACAGCCAGCCTGGAGGAACTCAGAAAGCACACAGCAGAGGATACAAACCCTCAGTGCAGTCATTCAACGAGGATGGCCCACCAGGAAAACCCAGCTCCAGCCTGCTGTTAGTCTCTCCTTCCCTTACAGAGACAAACTCACAGTGGAGGACGGGATCGTCATGCAAGGCCACAAAGCAGTCATCCCCCAGTCTCTGAACAGAGAGTACATCAACATTGTGCACAAAGGCCACCCAGGTGCTGAAGCAACCAAGCGCAGAGCTAGAAGCATAATCTTTTGGCTAACGATGTCAAACGACATCACCGAGGAGTTGCTCTCATGTGCAGCGTGCAACAGCACCAAGTCTCACAAGCAAAAAGAACCTCTTCAACTTATTATTATTATTATTATTATTATTAATTACATTTATATAGCACTTTTCCAAATGCTCAAAGTGCTTCACAGGGTGATGCATGGCAGCCAATTTGCGCCAGAACGCTCACCACACATTAGCGAAGGTGGAGAGGGAGAGAACATTTATTTAGCCAATTAAGTCTGGGGGATTTTTAGTGGCAAGTTTTTGCGAGAGCCAGATCTGGGATTTGGCCAGGACACCGGGGAACCCCCTACTCTTAGCGATAAGTGTCATGGGATCTTTAATGACCACAAAGAGTCAGGACCTCGGTTTAACGTCTCATCCCAAAGACGGCATCTCCTACAGCACAGTGTCCCCGTCACTGCACTGGGGCATTGGGGTTTATGTGTACCAGAGGGAAGATTGCCCCCTGCTGGCCCACCCAACAACTTCACCCAGTTCCAGACCTCCCATGGTCCACAGTGGCAACAGACATCTTCATTACATTACATTACATTACATTACAGGCATTTAGCAGACGCTCTTATCCAGAGCGACTTACACAACTTTTACATAGCATTTTACACTGTATCCATTTATACAGCTGGATATATACTGAAGCAATTTCGGTTAAGTACCTTGCTCAAGGGTACAACGGAAGTGTCCTACCCGGGAATCGAACCTGCGACCTTTCGGTTACAAGCCCAGTTCCTTACCCACTGTGCTACACTCCCGTCTTCGACTGGCATGTCCAACATTACCAACATTACCAAGCATGGCAAACATTACCAAGTGCTTGTGGATTCATATTCCGGATGGTTTGAAATCGACCTTCGCCGTGACATAACAGCATCAGCCATGATCTCCAAATTGAGACACTTCTCAGTCCACGGTACACTGCACACCCTCTTCTCTGACAATGCTAGGCAATACACCAGTCAGCATTTCAAAGATTTTGCCAAACAATGGGATTTCATTCATGCCACCAGCAGCCCCGAGTTTCCCCCAGTCAAACGGGCTTGCGGAGAGAGCGGGCCGCAGTGCCAAGCAGCTGATGGAGAAATCTCACAGAGATGGAACTGACGTCTTCCTTAATCTCCTGAACCTCAGAAACATTCCCCGTGATCCAACATTAGGCTCCCCCGCTGAACGTCTGATGTCACGACAGACACGCGCAGCCATTCCGGTGAGTACCAAAAGGTGGTTTAAGTAAATAATTTGTTTCATATAGGAGGTGTGAGCTAAAGAAAAGGGATGTAAATCATTTGGCTGAATGATTGTCCTGTTTGTTCGCTATGAGCCACCATACCTGTACGTGTGTTTATGGCTAGGCCAATCAACGTTCTCTAGCCCTGTCTAGTTCAAGACATGCAAGCAGACTCACTGAATGTCGGCTTGGCTCACACAGTTTTTGTGTTCCTAATAAACCAGTGGTTTGTTCTAAGCAAGTGTGATCGTTGACTTAGCATAGGTAGCTAACTATAAACAAAGCTAGGTCTAGCTACAGATGAGCTACAAGGTAACACTGAGCGTACAGCATAATTTTAATGGGTAAATACATCAGCTAACTAGCTAACTTTCTAGCTATGATTGATTTTTGACAAAAGTTGGGTCTAGCCATGAACGCACGCTCCCCTGTTGAATACTTTTCACTATCCCTTTTTAGCATTCACACAGTGAACCACATGACCTATGTCTTCAATGAAAGATCTACCTGGTGAGAAACTGGCAGAAGCTCTGACAGCTTCTGAGGAACTGAACTTAAATGGAATAGCTCTAAAATCCAACTCAAAGGTATGGCACATTAACACACGGCACATGTCAGTTTTTTGTATTCCTTCTGAAAAGCATGGAGCAGCAGCTGTTTATAACAGCATAAAGTAGGGACGGAAAACTGAAAACGCAGTCCAGTTCAAGACTTACTAAGAACTTGGCAAACTGGCCAGAGACCATGAGTGAAAGCTATGGTGAGACGTACTGTATGTCAAGCAGCTTGTTCAGCACTTGAAGTGTTCTAAAAGGATATAGGGACTACATAGAAAACCACAACACTGTCCCTGACGACTTGGCCCTGCTACAGAGTGTGAGCAGGGATTTAGCCTCATGAACATAATCATCAATCCTCTGTGAAATAACCTACTACTACAGAACCGGACCTCGAATCAACATCCACTGGATAAATTAAGTCCAAAGGAATATGTCAGGTCTTGGTTAAATCATCACAGAGGAGGTTCAGACACCCGCACATGTTCATGACCACCTAGGGTCAAGCCAGACAGAAAAAGAAATATGGAGTATAATGAAAATACATCAGTGGCATTTCTGCAAGGAAGGCAGCACCTCCTCGAAAAATTTCAAGAAATCGAAGATAAAAGATTGCATGTATATTTTATGTAAAGTAATGTCGTGTTCAAGACTTGGAACCAGCTCGGAACTCAGATATTTTAAGTGGGAAATTTCCAACTTCTGATGTCACTGCATTCTCGCTGTTTTACTCAGAAAAAACATGGATTCCCTCAGAAAATAGAGTGAAACCGCGAAACTATGTTAAGCTGTAGTAGTACTGAAATGTAAACATGGTATCACTGTCAGGTGTTTCGTTATGTCATTTGCAGCATGTTTCTGAGAAAAATAACACTTTCTAGCTAAGCTGGCTAGCGAAAAAAAGTGCCTGATGGATATTGTAACTTAAATTTCACATATTGGTATAATGAATGGGAAACATAAATGATACTAACACATTTCACATAATCACACACCCAAATATGCATTAAAAGCATAAATATACAATTTAACTTTCATAACACAAACTACAAATGCCGCCAATTATCTTACTGTGACGTCACCACTGCTGAGGTCGGAAAAATCGGAGCTCAGAAATCACGCCAGAATTTCCAACCTACAATATCAAGTTCGACAATTGGTTTTTTCACAAGTCAGATATCGTTTTTTTATTAGTTTTAAGTGGTCTTGAACGCAGCATAAAAAATGCCGCAAATGTAAAATCAAAATGAATACTACATTATATTAGAATCGAATTGGGATGTTGTAACAGTGCCTCCTGTGGCAGAATATGTCATTATCTTCAGGCTTCAGCCTCCTCTCTGCATTCATCAGGGTCTGTTATGGTCTTTTACAGTTTAGTAAATGCAATGCAAATAAACTGCTGTTGAAAAAACTAGGGAGGCAAGCCTATCTGCCATAGATATCGCATGTTATTGATCTACTTTTGTTATCAGTCAATTCTCTCTA
>NW_026985838.1:0-10478 GCF_018555375.3 Anguilla rostrata
CAGGGACACAGAGCAGGTCCCCAGCACAGGGACACAGAGCAGGTCCCCAGCACAGGGACACAGAGCAGGACTCCAGCACAGGGACACAGAGTAGGCCTCCAGCACAGGGACACGAGCAGGCCTCCAGCACAGGGACACAGAGGAGGCCTCCAGCGCAGGGACACAGAGCAGGCCTCCGGCACGTTCTGTCAGGCTGTGAGACGGCTCCAGCACAGGGGAGGTATGACCAGCTGCTGCGGAAGCTTCTGGAATTACTAGAGACCAGCAGACAGGAGGCAAACAGAGACGCCTCTCCTGTGAAAGAGCATCAAACCCACTTTGTGAGGCAAGCAGAGGAGGAGGGGACCGTAGGACACAAAGGTGGGAGTAGAGCCTGGTTCCAGGCAGAGGGTGGAGCATGCGTGTAGATCTCAATCCACAGCTCCATTTACCAAATGAAATCAGCACAGCGTGTGGCCTACTGGACAGGCACTGGGGAAGGTGATTGCTCCTTATATGGAGACAGTGGTCTACTCGGGCGAAGTGTTGCTCCTTATATGGAGACGTGGTCCTCTTGGGCGAAGGTGGTGCTCCTTATATGGAGACGTGGTCCACTCGGGCGAAGGTGGTGCTCCTTATATGGAGACGTGGTCCTCTCGGGTGAAGGTGGTGCTCCTTATGGAGCTCACCCTCCCATGGGAGGAGGGGGCAGAAGCAGCCTATGAGCGGAAACGCCTGAAGTACTCCGACCTGGCAGCGGAGTGTGAGAGTGTAAGGAGTGTAAGGAGGTCGGTTAGAGAGCGACAGTATATCCAGTGGAGGTGGGACGCTGGGGGTTCACCCGCCAGTCAGTGCTCTACCTTCTGGAGAACACGGGCATGGCAGGGGCAAGGCTGAGGAGGGCAGCTAGAGGGCTGGCCGAGGAAGCAGAGAAGGGGGGCTGGCTCGAGGGGGGGGAAGTCGGCAAACACCCACTGCACCCAAAACAACAGCAGAGGGTGGCAGCTGGCCTTCTGGATCAGTTTGAGCCTCTTTGTGTTCCTGGAGTAGAGGCTCCCAGCCCAGCACACACAGGTGTAGAACAGGACACCGGCCACAATGATCTGGTAGAACATGGCCAGCATCCTGCTACACACACCGAAGGAGCGTAGCCTCCCCAGAAAGAAAAGCCTTCAGTCTAGTAGGGCCTCCAAAGACACAAACCACAGTGTCAAACCATCTATCTATATGATCGGGTGAACATGGTGTATATGTGTTTGTGTGCGTGTGTGTGCATATTGTGCATGTGCGTGCGTCTGTGTGTATTGATGCGCTGTGTACGTGCTCTGTGTGTACAATAAAAATGAGCATCTTCAGTGCATCAACCAGTGCAGTGTTTCTTTGAAATTACACCCCCATCCTCATGCTAAATGGAATTTAATAAAACCATTATGTGCCGTGGCAGGAGCTTGAAATAGTCGAAAATATCAGAGTATTTACTTTTGCTATCAGACCTGTGGGCTGTACTGGAATACTGGAAACACAAAGTGGATGCTTTCCGCCATCCGGTGGTCTTGTGACGCTACTACAAGGGACTGAACTCCAGAGGGTGAGACTCAAGGCTGAAGTTGGGAGTTTCTAAATCGTTGACTGCTTACTCCAGTTCCCTCTGTCTAATATAACATTTTTTGTAAAGATCTGAAACTAGGCCCTAATTTTTTTTTTTTTTTTACAATTGAGCACACACTTCTTAACCTTTTTCTGTCTAAACTAAATATAAATTAAATTTATGAAATCAAACATTCTATTATTGATGGCCATTATCAAAGGCAAACTCAATGTAGACAGATAGGGCTGGCAGTAGCAGCGCCGCAGCAGCAGCGCTGGCGGTGTGGACACACACATGCATGCGAGCCGCAGCAGTTCGGCGAGGTAGCCGTCACGCGCAGGCGAGGTAAGCGGTGTAGACCAGGCGTAAGGCAGTGCAGTGTGGGGCCACATAGCTCAGGAGCTAAGAGTGGTTGTCTGGCAGCCGGACGGTTACCAGTTTGATCCCCCGCCCTGGGCGTGTCGAAGTGTCCCTGAGCAAGACACCTAACCCCTAATTGCTCCCAACGAGCTGATTGGTACTTTTGCATGGCAGCCTTTCACCGTTGGTGTGTGAGTGTGTGTGTGAATGGGTGAATGAGAGGTGTCAATTGTAAAGCGCTTTGGATGAAAGCGCTATAGAAATGCAGTCCATTTACCAGAAGGCAGCTGTGATGAACACGATGCACCTAATAATCGTGTGCACCCCCAGCCTCTGGCAAAACAGTCACACGTTAACCCTCATGCTGATATTAATATATAATGTAAACATATGATATAATTAATATAATATATAATATTATTATATTTAATAATAAATTATTATAGATAATTATTATAGATATCAATACATTATTATAGGAAATTATTATATTTAATAATAGAGTTTAAGGTTAGAGTTTAATATTTGTATTTAATTAATTCCTTAATTTATTATTTGTTTATTATTATTATTATTATTATTATTATTAATAATCCGCCATCAGACCCCTGCAGCTCATCCAGAATGCCGCAGCTCGTCTGGTCTACAACCTCCCCAGACATTCCCATGTCACCCCCCTGCTCACTGACCTCCACTGGCTGCCTCTTATGGCTCGCATCAAATTTAAGACTTCGGTGCTTGCATACCAGGCAGCTAAGGGGTCAGCACCAGGATACATCCAGAGGATCATCAGACCCTACACACCAGCCAGACCTCTCCGTTCTGCCACCTCTGGACGCTTGGCACCTCCCCCTCTTCGTGTCTGTACTTCCCGTTCGCGTCTGCTGTCTGTCCTGGCCCCTCGCTGGTGGAATGACCTTCCCGTGGCGGTCAGAACAGCAGAGAATCTGATTACCTTCAAGCGCAGACTAAAGACTCATCTCTTCAGGCTGCACCTCTCCCCACCCCTCCCTAGCCTCTAGTTTAGCTCAATGTACCTAGTTAGGCTAATGCGATCATGTTAGTTTTGTATTTGGCAGGATTGTTTTGTCTGATTCTGATTAGGCAAATGTGATTTCAGTGCTAGTTTTGTACTTGGCAGGATTGTTTGTTTGTTTGCTGAACAGGTTACCCTACAGGGTTGGAGTCCTGCATTTCAGTTTGAGTACGCTGTGTCTGTGTGGGAAATGCACCGTGTGCATTTCAGTTTGAGTACGCTGTGTCTGTGTTGGAAATGCAGCTCAGTGATTGCGCCCTGTGTGTACAGCAGGCCCCTGTTAAAGGCAGTGTGGAGATGAAGGGGGTGCAGAGGGTGGAGTTGGGGACCCTGCTGCAGGTCACCCAGGCCTTGGAGGCGGTGGTGGGCCCGTGCTTCGGTCCGTCCGGGGGCCAGGTCCTCTTCACCCGCGACTCTGGAGAGGTCCTCATCACCAGGGATGGCCGGAGGATCCTTACCTCCCTTCGGCTTGACCATCCCGTTGCCAGGTAACAGGCCCCAGAACCTGTTCTCCCTCTTACTGAAATACAGCACAGCCAACAACCTGGGGCTTCTTCCATTCCTCCAGCTCAGAAAACGGTTTTTCACCACTACGTCTTACTGCAGTATGGACAGTTCGATGTTGGGGATGTGACGTTTGCACTATAAATGAGAAACGAAAGTATACAAGTGGAAAAAGCTGTTTGAGTAACAGTGTGTAAATAATACTGCATGTATAACAGTGTGTGAATCATACTGTGTGAGTAACAGTGTGTAAATCATACTGTGTGAGTAACAGTGTGTAAATCATACTGTGTGAGTAACAGTGTGTAAATCATACTGTGTGAGTAACAGTGTGTAAATCATACTGTGTGAGTAACAGTGTGTAAATCATACTGTGTGAGTAACAGTGTGTAAATCATACTGTGTGAGTAACAGTGTAAATCATACTGTGTGAGTATCAGTGTGTAATTCATACTGTGTGATTAGCAATGTGTATGAGTAACTGAATCATACTGTGTGAGTAACAGTGTGTAAATCATACTGTGTGAGTAACAATATGTAAATAATACTGTGAGTATCAGTGTGTAATTCATACTGTGTGATTAGCAATGTGTATGAGTAACTGTGTGAATCATACTGTGTGAGTAACAGTGTGTAAATAATACTGCGCAATTAGCAATGTGTATGAGTAACTGCAATTCATACTGTATGAGTAACAGTGTGTAAATCATACTGTGTGAGTAACAGTGTGTAAATAATACTGTGAGTATCAGTGTGTAATTCATACTGTGTGATTAGCAATGTGTATGAGTAACTGTGTGAATCATACTGTGTGAGTAACAGTGTGTAAATAATACTGCGCAATTAGCAATGTGTATGAGTAACTGCAATTCATACTGTATGAGTAACAGTGTGTCAATTATACTGTGTGATTACCAATGTGTATGAGTAACTGTGTAAATCATACTGTATGATTAATAGTGTGTATGAGTGACTGTGTAAATCATACTGTGTGAGTAACTGGGGGCAACATAGCTCAGGAGGTAAGACCGATTGTCTGGCAGTCTGAGAGTTGCCGGTTCAAACCCCGCCCTGGGCATGTTGAAGTGTCCTTGAGCAAGACACCTGACCCCTAACCCCTAACTGCTCTGGCAAATAAGAGGCATCAATTGTAAAGCGCTTTGGATAAAAGCACTATATAAATGCAGTCCATTTACCATTACCATTTACCAACTGTGTAAATTATACTGCATGAGTAACAGTGTGTAAACAATACTGTGTGATTAGCAATGTGTATGAGTAACTGTGTGAATCATGCTGTATGAGTAATAGTGAGTAAAAGACTGTGGATAGAGATGTGTGTGCTGATAATGGTGTTGTGTTGTGCCTGTGACAGAGTCCTGGTGGGATGTGTATCAGCACACTGTAAGATCACGGGTGATGGAGCCAAGTCCTTCCTTCTCCTGCTGGGGGCGCTTCTGCGGGGTATCCACGGCGACCATCTCCACGGCATTCAGGCCCGCCGCGTGGCTCACATTCTGCTGTCCTTCCAGACGCTCGTTTTGGATGGCGTGATCGGGCAGGGCCTCGCCCCCTGCCCACCTGCGCCCGCTCACGGACGCCTACTTCCGGGGAAAGACGGCGAGCTCCCACTGGGGGGTCCTGAGCCAGACGGCCTGCGAGTTCTACCGCAGGTGGCGGTGTGAGCAGGACTGCACCGGCGTGACCCTGATCGCCCGCCACTTCGCCGCGCTCCACACGCCCGTACCAGGCCTGCCCGTGAGCCGGTCCCGGGTCCTCCAGGGCCTGGTGATCCACAGAGACTTTGCGGTGCGTTGCCCTGGCGACGGGCCGCTCCGAGCGCTGGCCACAAGCGTGCCGCTCCAGTCCCCTCTGGCGCCCCCTGGCGTCTCTCTGAACCTGGCGAGCGCGGCGCAGGCGCAGAGGTGCTGCGGCGGGGTGGGCGGGAGGGCAGAGCGGGGCGTGGCCTGCCTGCGCAGGCTGAGGGTGGGGCTGCTGCTCTCGGCAGCGAAGCAGTCGGAGCTGGCGCTGGACCTCGCTCGGCGGGCCGGCCTGTCCGTGGTGGAGTGTGTGGACAGTGACGAGCTGGTGCTGTTCTGTCGGCTGGCGGGGGCGGAGCTCTTTGCCGAATGGCTGTATGTATTTATACAAGTTCCAGGTCCTCCCATGTGATAGTATATTCATACCTTAAGTATTTGACACTGTGGACCACTCTACCCTCCTGTCCTCCCTGGCAGCATCAGGGATCCGCGGCACAGTCCTTGACTGGATTGAGTCCTACCTCTCTGACCGCTCCTTCCAGGTTGCCTGGGCGGGTAAGGTATCACCACCCCGTCCCCTCACTACCGGAGTTCCCCAGGGCTCAGTCCTTGGTCCCCTTCTCTTCTCCATGTACACCAGATCCCTTGGCCCTGTAATATCTGCCCATGGCCTGTCCTATCATTCCTATGCCGACGACACGCAACTCTTTCTCTCCTTCTCCCCATCGGACACACAGGTCCCTGCCCGCATCTCCGCTTGCCTGAGGGACATACAGAGCTGGATGGACAATCACCACCTGAAGCTCAACCCGGGAAAGACGGAGCTAATCTTTATTCCTGCTCTATCCTCTCCCCTCCTCAACTTTTCCATTTCCTTAGGGGACACCGTAGTGACATCATCACCCTGTGCCAAGAATCTCGGAGTGATGATGGACAACAGGCTGTCCCTCTCCAACAACATTGCAGCAGTAACCCGGGCATGCAGATTTTTCCTATATAACATCCGCAGAATCCGCCCCTTTCTCACCACCTACTCAACCCAGCTCCTGGTCCAAGCAATGGTTCTATCCCGCCTGGACTACTGCAACTCTCTTCTGGCTGGACTACCGGCATCTGCCACCAGACCCCTGCAGCTCATCCAGAATGCTGCGGCTCGTCTGGTCTTCAACCTCCCCAGACACTCCCACGTAACTCCCCTGCTCACTACCCTCCACTGGCTGCCTGTTATAGCTCGCATCAAATTCAAAACATTGGTTCTAGCATACCAGGCAGTCAAGGGATCAGCCCCAGCATACCTTCACAAGATTTTCAAACCCTACATGCCAGCCAGATCCCTCCGTTCTGCTACCTCAGGACGCCTAGCACCTCCCCCTCTTCGCACCTGCACTTCCAGAACACGTCTCCTGTCTGTTCTGGCCCCACGATGGTGGAATGACCTCCCTGTGGAGGTCAGAACAGCTGAGACTGTGAACAATTTCAAACGACGACTGAAGACCCACCTCTTCAGGCTGCACCTCTCCCCATCCCTCCCTTCCCCCCCTGTAAATGACTAAACTTAGGGGTGTAACTAGGCAGCTGTTTAATAGGTGACTTAGTTGATGCGCCAGTCTTAACGACTACTTGTATTTTTATTTTTCCATAGATTGCGTTGTTGCCGTTCTCGTTGTTAGTGTTAATCAGTTTAACCACCAGGGTCCAAGTTGAACTATGCGGTTGTTCCCTGTACTTGGACCGGTACTTCTCTCTAGGGGTTTCGTCATACTTGTTCCTGGTTATGGTTATACACTTTGTTGTACGTCGCTCTGGATAAGAGCGTCTGCCAAATGCCTGTAATGTAATGTAATGTAATGTAATGTGAAATTGGGGTGGCAGGTATGCCATCCTGCAAAGTTACGTGTTGGTGGGGTGGCATGCCCCATACATATACAGCACAGAGAGTTTGGCACTTTTCAGGGTTTCCTTACAGAAATAACCACAATGACCACAGACTCAACCCTTAAAAACATTCATTTCTGTACCTTCTGACCTCACACGTCCACAGAATAAAGCCCCAAACTTAGTGGATTTTGCGTTTTCTTCTTCCTGCCTGATTACATCATCACATGCACCAGAATAGGTTGCCTCATTGGACATACATACAGGTGCATACGTTTAAAAGACCAAAAATATGCAGCCCCGACATCTGTTGTCCTCATAGTTCTCTGGGTAGCAACGTTTACCAATGGAACATTATGGACGGCTATGGTTGGCTAACTAAAAACCAAACATTTAAGCTATTGCTTTTGCATCGGTTATGTCTTTGCGGGAAACATTTATTTCTGAAATCAAAATAAAATACACCCACTTTAGACAGTTCCGCTTTCTGCATTTTCACCAAGTTTAATGTTAGCTACCTTGTTAACGAGACGACCGACCGAGTGTATTATGTTAGTGCAGGTACGGACGCCTCTGAAATTAAGTACAATCTGTGTTGCAATTCGGTATAGAAACTGGCGCAAGATAATGACTACCTCACACCACGTATATCGATTTTCTTTAAATCAAAATGGTTCACGTTCACTGTTGCGCCTGTACTGATAAGTACTTTTCAACTACTGTATTTACCCACATTTCTAAATGAATGTTATCTAGCCCTATAGATCCTCTGCCAATATACAAACAATTAGTAGGTCTGTTGTGTACAATAGTCCATTAAAAAACACTTCAGTCTAAAAAATATGACCGACACCATTTGAACTAATGACCTACTGACAGTTCTTTGCATGTGTGAGTAACTTGGTGGTTGAGTAACTTGCTGGTTGAGGAACTGTGCTTGCATTCTAAAGGTTTCAGGTTCGATTTCCAGGTAGGACACAGCTGTTATACCGTAAGCAGAATAATTCACCCGAATTGCTTCAATATGTACACAGCTGTATAAATTGATACTATGTAAAAATACCGAATATAGTGTGAAATTGCTCTAAATAATGGCATGTGGTAAAAATGGTTGTAATATCTGGAGTATTTTAAAAGGGATCTGTAGTTACAATTGTTGTCACTGATTATTTTTCCTCCCTGACAGTTAATTTTCTGCCCCATCCCACATCTTCATGGAAGTGCAAGAGAGAGTGTGTGTGTGTGGGTTCGTGCGTGTGTGTGTGGGCACATCTGTGTGTGTGCGCAGATGCGCACCTGGATTACACCTCTCTGCCCCTGTACCGGACATTTTATGACTACCCTGTACCGACCCTTTATTCCGGGCCATCATCACCTATTTATACTACGTATAATCACCACTGGGACCACTGGTTAGGCAGTATTTATATTACCTATATTCTTATAGTTCTTATAATTACACATACTGCATAATTTATATTTATCACTGTTTTTATTGTGCTTTTATTCCGTTTTTATGTTTCGAGACTGTTGTATTTTGTGTTAGCACCTTGGACCGTGAGGAACGACATTTCGTTCCCGTATAGTATGTATGTGGGAATGACAATTAAACTTGAAACTTGTTTGTGCGCATTTCTGTGCATTTTTTGTGGGCGCACGTATGCGCATCTGTGTGTACGTGTACGTGTATGCATGTAAGCATGCGTTTCTGAGGGATTGGTTATGCTGGCTCTGTGAGGGATTGCTAGAATGTAGGCATTTAGCAGAAACTTGTCCAGAGCAACTTCAACACACAACCTACATTTTTTTATGTATACTGCCTTCCAGAATTATTTTTACACTTGATAAAAGTGAACAAAGAAGGCTCTATAAATAAGCAAGCAATGAGCTATGTGTATAACATGTTTAAAAAGGGGGGTATTTTTTTCTAAATAATAATAATAATAATTATTATTATTATATATATATATTATTATTATTATTATTATATACTGTGTTGTGTGGTTGTAGTAGAATTGATTAGAATGTGTTGTGTGATTGTAGTAGAATGGATTAGAATGTGCTGTGTGATTGTAGTAGAATGAAATAGAATGCTGTATGATTGTAGTAGAATGAAATAGAATGTGTTGTGTGGTCGTAGTAGAAGATATTAGAATGTGCTGTGTGATTGTAGTTGAATGGATTAGAATGTGTTGTGTGATTGGAGCAGAATGAATTAGAATGTGTTGTGTGATTGTAGTAGAATGGATTAGAATGTGTTGTGTGATTGTAGTAGAATGGATTAGAATGTGTTGTGTGATTGTAGTAGAATGGATTAGAATGTGCTGTGTGATTGTAGTAGAATGGATTAGAATGTGCTGTGTGATTGTAGTAGAGTGGATTAGAATGTGCTGTGTGATTGGTTGCTTTTCTCACTCCTTGCAGGGCCTGGAGCCCAGATCATGCTATCAGTGGCCGGAGGATTGATTGGCCTCTTTTTTCTGACAGCACTGGGTGTGCGTGCAGCACACGCTATAACACAGCGCAACCTCAGACATCAATAAAATGTATATACCTGCACTGTTTAGTCAGTCCTCTGTGCTACTGTACAAACAGCACTGTGTCCTTATTCTCCCTGTGTAACTGTGTACAATAGCACCGTGTCCTTATTCACTGTGTAACTGTGTACAGACAGCACTGTGTCCTGATTCTCTTGTCTAACTGTGTACAAACAACACTGTGTCCTTATTCGCCCTGTAACTGTGTACAGACAGTACTGTGTCCTTATTCTCTTGTTTAACTGTGTACAAACAACAGTGTCCTTATTCTCTTTATGTAACTGTGTACAAACAGCACTATGTCCTTATTCTCTCTGTGTAACTGTGTACAAACAGCACTGTGTTCTTATTCCCTTGTAACTGTGTACAGACAGCACTGTGTCCTTATTCTCTCTGTGTAACTGTGTACAAACAGGCACTGTTTCAAACACTGCAATCTAGAGATAAGGAGGGCATCTGATTTTGGTGTCCTCCCCTCTAACTGACTCTCTGGTTGTGTTCCAACCTTTATACTCTGTAACTTTGGCAGTGCACCACCATGACATAGCTGTTCAATGCGTGAAATTTTTTGGTCAAACTTGTCCGTGGTTTTACAGAAGATATTGTAGCCGGTTAAGTGAACGTGCAGATGGTACATCATAATGCAGTGTATACGTTCGGTGAAAGCTGGGTAGATGTGGTGCAAAAGCAATTGTTGATAAATAATAAGCAAATATTAGTGAGCAAAAAAGCACAGTTCAGAAACTTGCTTCCAGTGGAGTTTCAACCAGGAACCCTGTGATCCATAGACCATGACATTAACCACTCCGTCACAAAGAGACTAGTTGTTGAAATAAGAA
>NW_026985839.1:0-11214 GCF_018555375.3 Anguilla rostrata
ACACTCTGCTGTGTGTGTGTGTGTGAGAGAGTGAGAGAGATTTGTCTCTTACACACATAAACACACAAACAGAAACACACACGTACACAAACACACACACAGAGGTACTGTGACAGTCCTTTCTCTCTCACACACATATTGAGGTGAATATTAATAATGATAATTGATCTCATTAATGTCTCTGGTGTGCAGACGGCTGTCAGCTCACACTGGATCCAAACACAGCGCACAGAGAGCTGTCTCTGTCTGAGGGGAACAGGAGGGTGACACACACACCGGGGAGAGAGCAGCCATATCCTGATCATCCAGAGAGATTTGAGCACTATGAGCAGGTTGTGTGCAGAGAGAGTGTGTGTGAGCGCTGTTACTGGGAGGCTGAGTTCAGTCTGCCTAAGCAGGGGGAGAGATGGGTTTTTATAGCAGTGACATATAAAGGAATCAGCAGGAAAGGAGGGGATTCTGACTGTGAGTTTGGAGAGAATAAAAACTCCTGGAGTCTGAGTTGCCGTAATCCCAGCTCTTCTCCACCCACTCGCTTTGTTCAGAATCACAGTTTCTCTGCCTGGCACAATGAAAACGAAGTAGACAACCTTGACCTCTGGCCCTACCGTACAGCAGGAGTGTGTGATGATGATGATGATGGTGATGGTGATGATGATGATGATGGTGATGGTGATGGTGATGATGATGATGTTCTTGTTAGAGGAACGTGTGTGTACAGGGTAGGTGTGTTTGTGGACCGTCCGGCCGGCACTCTGTCCTTCTACGACGCCTCTGACTCTGACACACTTGACCTCATGCACAGATTCCACACACACTTCACTCAACACACACCCCTCTGTGCTGGATTTAGAGTGACGCGCTCCGCCTCAGTGTCCCTCTGCCAACTGGAGTAGAGACACACACACACACATGTGCGCGCACACACACACACACACACGCACACTCAGATACACATAGACACACCCACACCTACACACACGCATGCACACACACACACTCATATATACATGCACACACACACACACACCTCACTCATATACCTACTCACACACACACACCACACACAGTCATATACACATACACACACACTCAATCACAAACACACACACTCAGATACACATAGACACGCACACTCAACACACACCTGTCTGTGCTAGATTTAGAGTGTGTGACTCCTCAGTATCCCTTTGCTCACTAAAGTAGAGACACATACGCACATGCACACGCACACTCTCTCACTCCAGCACAAACACACACATACTCTCACACACTCACAAATACACACACTGGTGTACACTCATGCACACGCACTCACACACCCACGCATGCACGCACTCATGCACACACACTCACAAACACACACATACACACTCTCTCACGCCCAATCACACACTTGCACACACACACACACATGGAAACACACAATCTCTCGCACACACAAACACACACATTCACCAGTGCACTCTCACGCGCACACACACATGCATGAATATGTACACATGCTCATTACCGTATGCGCGCACACACACACACTCTCTCTCCCTCATACTCAGTCACTCACCCACACACCTTCTCTCTCACACACACTCACATCCACAGTCACACACACATTCACACAAACGCACGCACACACACACAAACTCATGCACTCACGCACACACACATACATGCGTGCAGAGACACAGACAGTATTAACCTCAGTACAGCTTAAACCCTGTACATAAGAGTATGATCTTTCAGCATGTTCAGGTTATTTCAAATGTTAAAGGTGTGTTAATGTACTTTTGATTACTAAAACATTAATATAACATTGAGTGTAATAATGGCAAAATATGGCAGGGTAAAATGTTTTTGAAGTAATAACTCTCTCCTGTATCTGCATCTTTGTATAAGAGAAGCCAGTGGCACTCCTCCACTTAAATGTGCATTTTACTAGTTTTTACAGTTGCTTTCATTCATTTTCATAAGAGTTCCAGTATGCAAATTTCTGTGGGAAAATGCGGCTGATAGGGGGAATGCAGAATGGTCACTGCAGTGTACTTATTTCCTTTCATTACTGTAAACAATGATGGGTTGAGTTTCCTTATTTATTGGGTCTGTTGCTTTTATTTTCTGTATTCTCAATAATCTTCAATAATCTTCAATGATTAAACCTGAATTATAATAAACATCAAATGTGTTGGTCTTATGATTTATTATTGCGTGATGTATTTAACTCCTGTGACACAGTAGTACTTATTTCATATTCTGTATGGGATTATATTTGGGCTCAATATGAGCAGATCAGCATGGGGTTAAAATCTGCACAGTTGAAGCAATGACATTCATCTACAGTAGTAGAAATAAAACCCATTATAAGAAAAGTTGTGTAGTGTCTGATGAATGGTTGCTTCTGTTATTGTAGTGTAACCACAATTCAATACATTTAGAAAAGTCACTACTTGTCTATTGAGCAGGTGTGTTTATATTACCTCTCAAAGAAATGGTTTTCCTGCAGGTTTTAACCTGTATCTGCTGCACATCAGTTGAATGGATTAGACCACAAAGCCAAAATCAAGGCAGAAGTGTAGTTTGCATGACATCCAGTCTCTGAGATGTTCCTGAGACCCTACAGTTTTTTTCATTTTTTCAGATACTTTTCTAGTAACTGCAGTCACACATTACAAATGCATTACAGTATGATGATTGCTTTGACTCAATGTGCAAAACACAAATTGCTGTACCTACATACAAAGTGCTAAATTCTGAATTGCACACTCAGTTTTCACAGTACTGTCACTTCGTATTAAGACGTCCAAATTGTTATTGCTAGACATGCAGATTGTGAAATAAAGTCAACATGCGTGCAATCCTGTCTTGTCACTTCCAACCACATTGTCCAGGTGAGTTTCATTGCAGCACGATTGGTAATCCCTTCAGCACTACATAAAAGGCTGATTTACAGCACTACATTCAGCACTTTCTGACAACATGGAGCAGCCCAATGCAGTTGGTATTGATGGACGAATTTAGATCTTGATCAAATGAATTTAGAGCCACTGTGATTGACCATGTTATAAATCCAGGCCTAACACAAGAGTTTTTGTACTGAACATTGATTAGTCAATAATTTACTGCAAAATGTGACACTGTAATTACATTTGATGAAAAACACGTTTTCAATGTACAAAAATGCCAAGTTTCACATACAAATCATGATCTATAAGTCATTACTTCAAATCTATGCCTGCCATTATAAGTATTGATATTAAAATTGTGCCAAGTTACATGAAACAATATTGGCTATCTTAGCTCACACAAATTGAACAAGCTGTATTCCACAGCAATGCTGCCCAATGTTTCCTATATTCTTTCAAGTAATTTGGCCTTGATAAAACATTGTCTGGATCATTTGTGAAACATAGCAGAACAGCTGTGGAGGTGTGGTATTCGAATCTCTTTGTGCATGTGCATGTGCGTGTGTGTATATGTGTGTGTGTGTGTGTGTGTGTGTGTGTGTGTGGGTGGGGCTGGGGCCTGGCAGGCTGTGTGCTAATGTACTCTGAGGCAATGTGCATCAGTGTGCTGTGTGTGCTCTGTATACAACATCAATAAGCTTTGTCCGTGTGTCGACCAGTGCATTTCTCCATCCTCATGCTAAATGGAATTTAATAAAATCATTATATATCGTGGCAGGAGCTGGAAATGGGCAAAAGTATCAGAGTATTTTTTTGACAACTATCAGATCTGTGAGTTTGTTGGAATACTGTAAACACAAAGTAGATGCATTCTGCCACCTGGTGGCCATGTGACAATGCTGCAAGTGCTTCAGAGGTTGAGTTTCAAGGCAGAAGTTGACAGATTCTCTGTCACACTGTTCACTGAACTGAAAATAAATTACAATGTAAAAAAAAAGAGAAAAAGTAAAGAATCATCAATGCCGTGCCTAACCTTGCGTGCAAAGGGCAGTGGGTCCATCTTGTTTTTGGTATCATTGAGTATAAATGACAGCACTATTTTCTCCAAAGAATCTATTGCAAGTTATGTCAGAGTGATCATGCTGGCTTTTTAACATGATTTTTGACGGTACTATTCTTTAGAAGTATGTGATCAAAATGTAACATTAATCAATGAAAGGGCAATGATAGACTATGTATAATCCCAGCGATATACAAACTGTTCTTGATTGTTAAGACATCATCTGGGTAATTTGTGAGACACAGCAGTTCATAGCAATATATCCAGCAATGCTTAAAACATGAAAACAACTGTTGAGGTGTGCAAATGACAGTTGAACAAATTAAAGACTGCAGTACTTTAAGGCACAGGCTGTTCCGTTTAAATCTCACTGTTGCAGAATATAAATGTCTGGTTTGGCAGGGCATTATTTGAACATATTGACAGGAACAAATTTGAAGCAGGTACACGAGGTAGACAGGAGAATACCAGGTCAGACAACCGTTTTCCACAGTTACAGGTTTTGTTACAAGGAGCACCAGAGAGGTACACATGCCACAGCATGCAGAGGAATTCTCAGAAGTTTGCTAATGCCATATGCCAGTACTTTCATTAACAGGAGCGAGCTTGTCTGAGTAAATGTTTCCCTGTTTTAATTACATCAAACACCCATGTGATGGAGCCAGAACCATGACATGACCTTGTTTTAAATTACAGTTTTTCTCGATTGCTAACACACTAAAACTGGTTCTTTTAGCAAAAACTCCCAAATTATTACTTCAGTTCTCAGAGGACCAACACATCTCTCAAAACTATAAACACTTTTCGCTTGTTTTAACACATGCTGCAAATTGTTAAACTTTTTCTGCAAATCTCTACAAACAAATGCTCTCATGAATCACTGGTTACACACTGTGCTCATGCAACAAACACTAGTAGTCAAAACAGTTAACTCAAGTCATCACAACCTAAACTCAGGTAACACACCTTTCTCTAGGTGCAAACACTTGGCAGCAAAATTGTTTACACACCGGTCACAATCTCTGGATCAGTAAATAGGGCCACAGTTTGCGTCTGTGTGCTTTTGAACAATGGATCCTCAAAATGGACAAGCTGTCCAAAGATCAGGAAGACAAAGGAGACGAAGAGGCAGGAGACAATTTGTCCCAGACGAAATACGTGCCACCTTGATTGACCATGTGCTGGTGCATGGTATGATGATGAGGGAAGCTGGACAGAGAGTTCAGCCAAACTTGAATCATTTCACAGTGGCATCCATTGTCCATACTTTCAGACAAGAAAACAGGTACTATAATTTACTGTAATGTTACGTATTGTATCTGCTGTACTACTGTGAGAGGATATGCTGTCTATGTAGTGTTGAAGTGTATTTACAGACGATATGTTCTTTAGATTTTATTGCTGTTTTTGTTTATAGTGCTGCATATACTGAGTTCCTTTTATGAATGCTACTCTCCTTTGAAAATACTACATTTTTTTGTTCCTTCAACTGTGTTGTGGTTACTGTACAGTACTTTTCACTCAGCATCACTTTTCAGTACTACAGATAAAATATTTGGAAATTTGCACACTCCCTCATTTGTTAGTAGTGTAACATTGCAAAGATCAAAATCTGAAAACCATAAAATAAGTAGAATAACCAGGAGAAAACTCCTTACACACTGCTATAAAAGGTTTTTGCAGTAGTGCTTTGAATTTATCTCACTTGTGTGTTGTGGGTAATCTACATTGTCTGTGTTTAGATGGCTTGTGTGTGCCATTTGAAGGCAACGTTTAATTTTGATGGAAGGGTATATGTTTTTGAGAAGATAATTTGAGTTTGGCATGGATGTTTGAGGTTTGTGCTGATTGATGTGTAGTTTTGGGATTGTGTTAATAGTTCTGAAAAAAGGGGGAATTGTTTCATTAAATGTGTCTTAGCAATCAAAAAAAACTGTAATATTCCTATTGCTCTGAATTGTTTTTTTTTCTCTTTCTTTTTTTAATCTCATTATGAAAAAATAAAAAATCCATAGTATTAGGATAAATTGTAAGTCCTAGAGTGGAGGTTTTTATTATAAGCCCCTTGGGGTTTCTTACCCCACACAATCCCTGCTATGTTTGTGTTATATACTTTTGTTTTATCACTTACTTTGTGCGAATAAATAAATAAAAATTAATTAATTAATTGAAAAACGTTATGTTTAATCTTGATGCTTTGCTTTTAAAAAAAAATCACACCTTTAATAATGTAATAACAAGTTAATAGATTATACACATTAATAGATTATTTTACTCTGCTTGGATGAGAAAAATTAACATTTACCACATTTCAGTTTGTATGCATATATATTTTGTAATGGAACAGAACAGAAAAGCTGTTTTTTCATGCCGGAGGAAGACCTTTCATAAGTGGCTCTGACATGCAGTCATACGAGCGCCCAAGGGGGGTCGCTAGAGAGCAATGAAACGCAGATCCCTGTCTGTCTGAACCCTCCTGTACCCTGGGTAACACAGGCACCAATCGTGCGTCTCCCTGTGGAGCTACCGGCCACAGTCGGCACTGGCACGGTCCGAATTCGACCCGAGGCCGTGAGGCTCATCCATGCACCTCAGCGTGGTGCCTTAACCGAATGAGCCATCCAGCAGCCCCAAGCCTAATTTCAATAAAATTACACCTTACCAGCATCCATAAGAAATACAGACTACCATACAGAATGCCAAATACTATGTGCATTGATAGGACCCATTCAAAGCAGGCACACGAGGTAGACAGGAAATCATCAGGTCAGACGACATTTTCCCACTGTAACAGAATTTAGTACAATAAGCACCAGGGAAATACCCACTACACAGCATGCAGGGGCATTCTCCAAAGACTCACTAAGTTGTCTCAGTCTTGATAGTAGTTTCTAAGCATCGCACATCATAAGGTCACATCTCACAAGCATAGAGGCTCTGTCTGTGGTCACACACGGATGTTACATCAGTAATTAGGCCTCTCAGCACACAACACAACAGCACAGTATAGTGCCTGGGACAGGGGTGGTATATCCCCATGGTGGTGCCAGAGCTTTTCGGGTCCTCTCAGGAGTGCACTCGGGACGGCCCTGAGCTGCATTCCATCTTCCCCGTAGCTCTTCATCGCTCTTCTCCCTCATCGCCACGGTAACTGGGAATGTGGAGACTGGGACAAGGCCACAGGCCTAGGCAGAAGTGACCAGGAGTGCATACAGAAATACAGAAACATACACTTCCCTTCACTACGTTAAGCTGCCAAGCAGCTGTACACTGCTGAACACAGTCCGAAGTGTATTAATCACTGCAGGTTTCCCACTGAATCTACAGGAACTGAGGCGGAGCAGTGAAAGAATGGGCAGTGATTCACTATGTGCGCTCATATAGACATGAATACAGTTTTTTTGTTCAATCAAACATTTAATTATTTGCAAAATATTTTAGTTTACAGTCACATCTACAGCAATTTATTAAGACATGAGAACACCTGTGGAGTCTAGAAAAGTAAAATAATATTGTAGTTTCTCTAAATAGCCACGAGATGGTAGTAGAAGTTCAATTTCACGCTGAGCTATTTGTTTTATGGGCGCTTACAGTTTTTCTCCATTGTATACACACAAAAAATGGAACTATGCACACAATTCTGAAAACTTGAAGCTCAGGAATCAACAACAAGACTCCAGACTTCTCAATTCTAAGCACAATTCCATTGTTTTCACTGAAATAACAATTCTAAATCACATGTTTGCAAAACTGTAAGCACAAATCTCCTCATTTAGCACACTTTGTTCACCTGGAAAACACTGGCCTTCAAAATGCCACACCCTAATTACCAATTGGTCTCACTCACTTCTCACCTGTTCAAACTCAATTGGCAAAACACTTCAATCATGTGTCAGAGCATAAGAGAGGCCTAAGGTGACCTCTACTGTGTTGGGGGAAAAAATGGAGCAGTATGGAGAACAGAGAGGAAGAGTGAGAGCAAGAGGGGGAGGAGGAGGAGGAGGAGGAGGAGGAGGAAGGGGAAGGCGAGCCAATATTTCTAATGAAATCCACGCAACTTTGGTTGACCATGTACTCAATCATGACCTAACAATGACCGAAGCTGGGCAGTGAGTCCAGCCGAATTTGAGCCGCTTCACAGTAGCCTCAGTTATCCGGGCATTTAGAGATAAGAATAGGTAAGTAGCCACTTCAGTAGTTTTCTATACTCTCTACAGTAATTACAGTAATGTAACATTATGTTTTCTATGGATATCTACAGTGCTTAGAGAAATGTATAGTGTAATGTTGTTTTGTCTTACATTTATGAAAAATGTGTAGCCTATACTGTATATACTTTTCACAGAATATAAAGACGACCAGCAAGAGGTGGCAGAGGCTGGAAATTTACAGATGAGCAAGAAACCACCATAATCAACATGGTGTTGGCTAGTAAATATTTGCTTTCTTACCTTTTTGTATTTGTGCACTGATTTCATCATTACATCCCCAGAAAGACAGTCTAAACATTTTCTTACTGTAGTGTTTTTCATTTTACTTATCAGTGAAATTATTGTATGAGTTTTGCCAAAATAGGTAACATTTGTGTATAGTCAGAATTCTAACAATGTTGCAGTATCAACTATAAGTTTACAGTATGACTCTGGGAAGCTGGGTTGTGAGTTTAGCCCAATTGGAGTTCATTGGATAGACAAATGTGCATTGTATCCTATTCTGATACAATGATTGTGTCAATGCAATATTTATATGATATATTCACAGTATTGTATTACAATATGGCAACAGTCTTTATACTGTATGTACCACAAAATTGCAACCTATTTTGGGACAAAAAAATCCCCTAAACCTTAAAAAAGGAGAAAAAAGGAAACAATTTCTACACAATTTTATACATTTGAATATGTAACATGGCCTCATGAAGCCAAAACATATATGAACAGTATTTTGATGGTAGTGTTTTAAATTTATCACACCAGTGTTTAATTGATGCTCTGTAAGAGATATTCATATGATAGCTGTGTGTATTGTTTTGGTGAAAAGAATCAGTTTTGAGAAGAGAACATGGTTTTGAGTGCAGTGTTTCATTTTGCAAGAGATTTGTGGAGTTTTGCCAAAAAGGCTAACTCTTTTCAGTTTTGTGTTTAGAGTTTTGAGAAATTGAGCTATAGTTTCAGGAAACGTGTTTAAACAATTGGGAAAAACTGTAATAGTTTGAACCGTGATCTCATGTTTGGGCTGTGGCAAACATAATAGAATCTGCATGACGAGTAAATTAAGCACCACTAATGAGTTCTGAGAGCTAGCCTTGTAATAACTTCAATAATAATGTCAATAAATGGATTACACAAGCTTTCTCTGGTCAGCATGAAGTTTGGCTTTTTGGGAATTACTGTTGCACTACGAGTATCATCAAATTGTTGTTGTTGCAGACATCATAAATGGTTGCATGTTTTCACTTGTGAGCAAGAACATGGACACTGATGTCTCTTATTCTGAAGGGACCCTTTATGTTGTGTAAAATTATAGATTCAGTGTTGGCTTTTAAACATCTGTAGACAGACTTGTGTAATTCTTTCTTAATTAGGTCTATATGGACACAGAGGAAACCAGCACAAACACAGGAACATGCTAGCTCCATGCAGAGAGGACACGAACCCGGGACTCAAACCTGGCTATTTTTATCATCACACAGATTGTTTTACCGTGTGTGATTTCAGGATTACACATTACACATCAGTGCTCTTATTTCTCTCTTGGGAGCCACAAATGAACACTAATGTGGGTAAATCCAGACCCAAAGTCAAACCTCAGCGTCAATCATTTGGCTTCAAGTCATGGTTCTGTGTTCTGTTTCTACTTTTCCTTTTTGGGCCTCCAGACGGCTGCACTTCAGTTTTGTAGTTCTGTTCATTCTCCCTCATTGCTTTTCCCTGTGTTTAATTTTATTATTGTTTTCTATTATTCAATTATTGTTTTTTGGTTGTGTCTTGTTATCCCCTCCCTCTCTGATGTGATTGTGCATTGTGTCTTCCTGTGTCTTGTTAGCGTCTTGTCTATTTAAGTTCTTTGTTTCCCTGACTCAGGTGCTATGGTTAGTAACCAATAAATGGCGGGATTCTTGTCGAGGTTTGAACCAGGTTGTATGTGAGGACGGATGGTTTTGGTCTATGATGTCGAATTATACGTTTGTTGAAAATCGAATTTGGATCACAGATGAAGTGACTTGAAGAAATGGAGTGTGAAGTGGTGGAAGGAGGAAATAAGAAAAGAAAAAAAAGGAATTGAAAATGAAGTTAAGGATTATAAATATGCATTTGGAATAAAGGTGGATGTGAGGCCTGGGTATGGATGAGAAGCAAATGGCGTTTTTAATGACACCCACAAAATAGGGAAACTCATAAAGATGGAGATTGGGGAAGTAAGAGCAGTGAGGGTAACCAGGGGGTTAATTGTAATCATGGAGTGTCAGTCGTAGAGACTGAGGGACAAGGCTCTTAAAATAAAAGGACTTGAATCGACAAAAGTAGTTAGTTTTTTAATGAGAGAAAGAGCGCTACGGAAAGGTGTTATAAGTGGGGTCTCCTTGTCGGTACACGCCGATTGTTTTTTGGAGGGAGACAGAGGTGGGTAACCCGGCTTCAAAGAGTAAAAAGACTGACCATGTATTTGCGCCACCAACATGCACTAAACCAGCTGATTACAATAATTAGTTCTCCTACCATGGTGAAGAGTTATGCTAATTAGAATCAGCTGGTTTAGTGCATGGTAGTGGAGCAAATACATGGTCAGTCTTTTTACTCTTTGAAGCCAGGTTACCCACCTCTGGAGGTAGAAGGGGTTTTAGGGGCAAAGCGGATGAAAAGCTATCGGGAGGAAAAAGAACAAGAACATGGATCAGTACTTTTAGAATTTGAGGGAGAATTACCAGAAAGAGTCTATTTAGATTGTGTTTGTTACAGGGTGAGGGAATATGAGAGGGTTCCACTGAGGTGCTGTTGATGTCAGGATTATGGACACGTGGCAGCAGTGTGTAGGAAAAAGGATCACAGGTGTAGAAGGTGTGGGAAAGATGGGTGTTCTGATTGTACGGTGTCTAAAGAACAGGCAATATGCTTTCACTGTGGGGGAAATCATGAAGCGGGAGAAAAGCAGTGTGAAAGAAGGAAGAGGGAAAGTGAGGCGGAAAGAACACGGGTGCAGAATAAAATAACACATGCAGAAGCAACGAAGAGAGTGAGGGCAGAAGCGGGAACT
>NW_026985840.1:0-12208 GCF_018555375.3 Anguilla rostrata
TGTCTGTTATTGATGTAATAATGACAAATACATGTGAAATATTCTTTTGACATGCTTGTGTCATTCTTTACATTTTGCTATACCTATAATTAAGCATAACCCATTAAAAACACTTACAGTACCACAATCTATCAAAAAAAATTACACTTCCATTTATTTGTAATTCATGTTAACAGAAAAATGACTGAATCTAGGCTTATGTGTTTCTTTTAGCAAGAATGTATGTGTGTTTGCATGTATGCACAGTACAAAAATAAATGATATCTTAAAAAAAACACGTTTTCAACGTACAAAAAGGCCAAGTTACTCACACATACAAAAAATTAATTATAAGTCATTAAAATAAAAAAAAAACTTGCAGAACCTAGGCCTGCGATTAAAAGTATTGATATCAAAATGGGGCCAAGTTAAAACAAACATTGATGTTGATAAGCTAAGATATTGGCTATCTTAGCTTACACAAATTAAACAAGCTCTATTCCAAAGCAATGCTACCCAATGTTTCCTAAATCATTTCATGTAACTTGGCCCTGTGTTTTTCCATCTTACCATCTGAAGAGAATGTGGTCGTTCTAAATTTATGTGTCACATCAAAGTGTCAAGTGTCAATTGCCAAATCATTTATAGTGGATCTGCAATTCAGCTGTTACACTTAAATATAAAAATATATAGTATATGTTAAAACAGTTATCTGAATCTAGTGTTTGTCTGTATGAACAATACATTATGAATAAAATTGGTTGTTGGTTGTTGGTTTGTGTTGGTTTGTGGTGGTTGGTCTGTGGTTGTGGTTGTTGTGGTTTTTGTTGTTGTTGTTATTATTATGTTTTGAAAATAGTGTTCACAAATAAGATTTTAAAAATTATTTTACATTGTAAAATTAATTACACTGTAATTACACATTAATTACCACCAACCAAAAGGGCACTCGTCGAGTGAGAGGGCAAAAGGGCAGGGGCTCAAGCCCCCCTTGAGGTCTATCTGTGCACGTGCCTGAGCCTTGGAAACTTTAGCCAATTGATGACCCTGTTTACACTTGGTTTTAAAATGTGTTTTGGTGATCCAAACACAAGTGGACAGCCGAGACACATTGCCATTCACACCTGTGTCTATCATGCGTCTCCAAGGTGTCCAGCTGACCACTTGGGTTCAGATTTAGTTACTGCCTATGTCACTTCTGCTAGAAGTCAAAAGTCTGTCACCAGACAAGCGCCAGATTTGTTTCGCACGGGCTAGCTAAGAAAACAAAAATGTTTCAAGGACTAACATACATGTACGGGCTATTCCAACTGTTGAGACTGGCAGGACAAAATCATTTGCGACTTGCAAAAGGGCGCAGGACAAGACGAAAAATTGCACTGATGACGTATTTTCCTGTTACGTCCTTGTCGGGGACGCATCAGGACGCATTAGCGTTTACACTAAAAAAGATATGTGGTCGAATGCGTCCCAGACCACCTCGGCAAGTGGTTTGAGTGATCGGATCACAATGCGTCTTGGTGGTCGTTTACACTTGTATTTAGCGCTTGCCACTTGTGATCCGATCGCCTGAGACGCATTTTAAAACCAAGTGTAAACAGGGTCGATGACTTAAGTGCACGAACACATCAAAAACCAGCAGACATAGCAGCCCTCTAGCTAATCAGAAAAATTAGTTAGCAAACTGGACTATTAGGCTCTGCATTGTTAATAGAACTAGAACCTCATAGGTCTTAATGGGAACCCTACTTGGATTTGCTGATAGTAGTATATTTTGCCTTCCCTTCTTGCAATATTTAGCTAAATTGCGAATGATGTTTGGCTTTGTACCCCTGATGTGAATATATACATCTTTACCCCTGATGTGAATATCTTTCACTCTTCCTGTCTTTCCAGCTGCACACATTCTTCCGCATCTTTTTCTGCCCCTTCAGCAGCATGGATCTTTTCCATTTCTTCTTCGTTAATCCCAGGGCTATTGCATTCTGGCACCTTGCTCTTTCTCTTCTTCAAGATGAAGATGGCAGTGATGATGAGCAGAATGGCAATCAGAGCCGCGACCGATGCTCTTGAAATCAGCGCAACGCCTGGCTTTGGCTGTGAGTCTGAAGAAAAAGCCAATGATATTTACAAGAGGGTTTAGGTTAACAGTGAAGAGATTAAATGTGTATGTACAGTATGTATGTAAGTGTATGTGTAAACACACATAATTACCATCTCTTTGTCTCCAATGAATGGCGAGAATGGGAGTTATCCACAAGTCTGATTTAGCTGTACAGTATGCAAGTGAATTATTTTTACCGGGAGTGTTCTTTGGCAAATGTATTTTGTTTGTATGTCAAGTAATCCAGTATGTAATCGTAAACAGTCTTTTAGTGACTAACAGATAGTGTTGATATAGCATGCTGGCTTTCTGGGATTGCTCGCCAGGCAAAAGTGTTAAATGGAACATTTCACGCTCTGTACTTTGGGACAGATTGCTAGTGAATGGTCTCAGAAATGTAATTGTGGTGTGTAATCATAGCTGAGGAATGTAGTGTCATGGTTCTGTGTTCCCGTCTGTCTTTCCTTGTTGGGCCGCCAGATGGCGGTACTTCTGTTTTGTGTCCTGCTCCCCCTGTTTGATTGTATTATTGTTTTCAATTGTTCAATTATTGTTTTTTGGTTGTCTCGTTTTCCCTTCCCTCTCCGTGGCCTGATTGTGCACTGTGCCCTGCTGTGTCTCGTCAGTGTCTTGTCTATTTAAGTTCCCTTCTCCCGGACTCAGGTGCTGGATCCTTGGTTGTGTTTGGTTACATGTGCCTCTGATCATGTTTCTGTCCTGTGTGTACCTGCCCATGTTCTGTTTTCCATGTGCTTTTGGATTTTTGGTTTTTTGAGAGTTGCGTCCTGTGAGGCCTTTTGTTCCCTGCTTTAGTTCCTGTTTTGTTAAGTAAAGTCTTTGTTTCCTATCACCGTTTGGAGTTTTGAGTTTTTTCCCCTCACTCTGCGTTTGGGTCCTAACCCCCCACTACCCCGGACATGTAGGTTGTTTATATTAAAAAACTATTAATCTCTCTTGGAATATTTTCAGAATTAAGTTATTCAATAAATCAAAATATGAATGAAGCAAACCCCTGCAGCAATGGTCTAACATCTGGTATAAAGCATTGCCAGAATAGTGGGGTTGTTATAGCAGCCAATAGGAGACTAACTCCATAAGAATGCCCATAATTTTAAATGAGATGTCAGATGTCAGGTGTTCACATACTTTTGGCCATGTAGTGTATGTGTGTGTGTATACGAAACAACACATCCTTGTGGTGGCCAGATTGTATTACCCCAGGCAATGTCCAGCTTGTTGTCCATGCTGACATGTCTAACACTACAGGTGTAGCGGTGTCCCTCTCTCAGCTCTTCCGCACTGACACTCAGGCTCATCCTCAGTTGGTACGTCCCGTCTCCATTTGGCAGAATATCACCTCTGATCAGCTCCTGCTCCGGAACAGGCTGTTTATCCCTCTTCAAGGTCACCTCGATGTGTCTGGGGTAGAATCCCGTTGCCAGACAGGTTACCTTTACCCCACCAGCACCGCCAACTTGTTTCCGCAAAACTCTAATCCTGGGACTCACTGGGGGTAGGAGAGTGGAAGGAGAAAACATTTATGAGCAGTGTTACAGCCATTATTCCACTTACTGCACATGCACATTACAGATAGCAATTTACATTTTGTAACATGCCACTTTTTTAGCATGCTTTATTATTAACTGGAACGAAAATGGCAAGGGTGATAAAAAAGTTAGATATTGATATTTATTTATATTGTGTATTCATAGTCCATTTGAGATTCTGTGACTGTCCATTTGACTTTGTGAAACTTCCTGTATAACCTTCATGTAATTAAACAGATCTGAAGGTCTCGTTACAGGAATGTGTATTGTACCTCTTTGTCCCAGTATACCTCTTCCATGATGAAGGTAGCTCTTCAAAATTTGTATGCACGTAGTTTTGTAAATCTGGTCAAATATCCCTTTCTTGGCTTCAATTAGCCAAAGGTTGTTCCACATTCCTGGGACAACAGAACTCCAGGCATTAGTCTGAGTATCATAAAAGAGCACATCCACCCCATTGTAGGAGTCCTTCACTTGGAACCTCTCTGTGCCGTCATCATCCAGCTCACACCCGGCGATTTTCTGGTATGTGTGGAGTGCTTAAAAATATAACAAGATATCAGACAACTGCAATTACAAAAGAAGAATATATCTACAGTATATATATATATATATATATATAGTACAAATTCTGAAGCTGAAGTACATACAATTCTTACATGCCTGTGCCAAAAATATGTATTTCACAATGTATATGTGCAAGATAAATTAAAATTATCTGCCTAATATTATGCTGTGCATAATTTGTTATGTTCATAATTTGTTTCATAAATGTGGACGCCTAATACAGTCTATGATTGCCTCCCTAATTTGTCTGGAAGAGTACGTGTCACAAGGCACTTACAAACACTGTGATTAAAATTCTCCATCATGAATTGAAATCTGTTTTTGAGGCAGCGAGTGGTCCGTGTGATGGCCGCATGTTTAATATGTGCATAGACTTCACGGTCCTCTTCCTTGTGCCAGTTATGCCGCAGGATCACCACCCTGTCAACGCTGTCGTAGTAATGCACTGGAACATCATCCAACATGCCCACAATCACCAGCTCTGGGAAGGGGCTTGGGCCAGAAGTAAATGTGATAAAGTACCACAGGGAGTGAGTACCTGCAGGTCAAACCATGAAAGCACCTTCAGATGTTTGACATTTTCTTTGCCTTTGTTATGCTTTTTGTTATTTGCATTTTCAAAGGCTGAGGCCTTTGTTTTATAGAGGATACACTATAAGTATTTTGTTGGCTCTCCACATATTCAAGATGCAGGTATTCAGTGTGTGGTTCAAAATGATCTGATTTGAAAGAACTGCAAACACAAATGCACAGGCAAATGAAAGACCATGAAAACCTCACCCCATCTCTAAAATCCTACACCGTCAGTCAAGTTAGTCAATATTTATTCAAAAAGAATTCAATTATGAAGTAGTTCATGTCATGTTTACAACAGCATTATTGGATTGTTAAAAATGATTCTCTTAAGTGTTTTGCTAAATCAAGTATGCTTATTTTTGATAAATATTGTAAAGTAAAATGTGGAAGTTAAATGTGTCTTCTGTTCATATTTGATGAGGACCAAATAAGGGTTTGTTAAGTCATAGCATTTTATATATAAAATGCTATTTATGTATATCTTCTCAATTGAACCTGAGAGTTCTTATGTGCAAAGAAGCATACTCTATATTTACATTCAGCAACCAGGCAGAACATACTCTTGCAGCCACTCCAAAGCAGCTTGTACAGAGATGGTATCTTTCCAATGGCTGGTTGTGAGTTAATGTATACTATTTATTCAAAATTATAAACATAAACATCACGTTTTACATTGTGACAGCATAGCACTTCTTTACTTGAGCACAACAATCTCAGGCTGCATGCACCGTAGATAAGTTACAAATATTATTATTATTATTTTTTTAGAATAATTGGACAATAAACATACAAACTTGCATCGAAAACTTCATATCTCTGGAGCCATAATGTTGCACAAGCTGACTTAGAGTTGCTTGAAGGGTGTTCTCTTGGTTTAGGAACCTCATCGACCAATTTGTCTGTCCGTGTCTATTAATTTATCTACCTATCTATCTATACAGATGATAATATCATTTTCAGGAAGTTATACTAAATCCAGGAAGGGCATTTTGACTGCTCCCACCAACACAATGAGGTGCGGTAAAGTTAGTTTTATATCTGATGTTCGATTTTCGGACTTTAATTGCTCTTCAACAGAACAATTAAGCTACAGTTCTGATAGCTTGTCAAGCTTAACTGTTTCTAAATCAGAGGAGATAACGCAACACAAAACACGCTTTGTTTGATCTTTAATGGCTTTTTAATATTACGGAAATATAAATCTTGTCAGTAACTTTGAAATTACAATGGACAACTGTGTTATGATGTGCGGCCTTCCGACATCGAGGCACAGCAGCTATTTTATCCATTAGGCCCAGGATTTTGTTATTGATAAGATTTACCGTAATATTAAAAGCATGATAAAACATCAAAAGAGGCGTTTTGCTGCGTAGACACTATGGCTACAACTAACTTCACCGCTGTAAACAACGACTGTTATAAAATTGCACGAACTTTATATAAACCTACAAATTGCCGCGTACCAATTACAATAACGTATTATTCACACGTCACATACCTGCACATACCACCTTCAGTAAATGAAGTAGAGTTAGTATAGAAAATAAATTCATTCCTTAATTTCTTGTAGTGGTACTGTTCTTTCAGTTTCGGTTTGTTGCGTCCTGCTGATGTAATATCCTTTTTTTTCTTGGCCAATGAAGATCCAGTAAGTCGTTATGTATCGAGGTCTCTCCCTTTTGCGCTGGTGCAATATCAAGACGACTACTTTGGTAGCGCTCGAAAGATATAATGTACAATACATAACTCCGTTTTCACGCTTTATGAACAGAACATGTTTTTGTAGAAATGGTTCTGTTCATAAAGCAGATCATCCTTTTGTCCTAGTTTTTCCAGACAGACCTGCCATTTCACAATTGTTTCATTAACAATATATATATATATATATATATATATATATATATATTTGCATTTATGGCAGACAGTAACGAGGACATATATAAATCTCAAGACTTTAACACTGGGGGTTTGGTGAAATAAATGGACACTCACCATTCAAAGACCAGGTTGTCATGCATATAATTTGAATGGATTCCATCCTAAATTTTATGGTACCAAATTGTGCGTATGTATGTTTCAGAAAATGTGCATTCGAATGAATAAAGCTTCTTCTATCACACATACGCACAATTCATTTATAACTCACAAATATCCCGGAAAGTATGCCTTCATGAATGAGCTTTATGACTCCACCAAGTGAACGCCCTCAATTATCCTTATATGATGGCATTGTACATCTTGTACATCTCATTTCACTATATAAATCACTTGGAAATGGCAGTAACATTCTGCCAAATAACACAGTTGCAATTATGGGAAACATAATTGCAGATAAGCACGTAAAAAAATAATTCCCTGAATGCTACATTAAAGTGCTGTTGACATAACATAACATAACATAAGGACAAGAACAGGCCATTCAGCCCAACAATGCTATCCATTTTCCTTACTAAATTGCACCGAGTGCTCTGTTTATTTACAGATTAGATAGTATCTAACCCTATCAAGCCTTATCTTGAAAATCCCCAGTTTCTGACCTAGCAGGCTATTCCACACACTGACTGCTCTCTGCATGAAAAATGTTCCTAATATCTGAATGGAATTTTATCTTTTGCTAATTTCCATTTATGTCCCCTTGCTCTACTAGCAGAACTCAACCTGAAGAATCTCTTGCAGTTCCCTTTGTTAATCCCCTTTATGAATTTAAAAGCTTCAATCAAATCACCCCTGAGACTCCTTTTACTAAGCTTGAAGAGGTTAAGCATCTTAAGTCTTTCCTCATAGCTTTTATCTTTCATACCAGGAATCAATTTGGTTGCTCTTCTTTGAACCTTTTCCAGTGCCTCTATATCTTTCTTGTTGTTCAGTCCCCGGCACTGCACACAATACTCTAATACTTAATGGAGGTATAGGCAAGAGGACAACTATTGTTTGGGCCCATCAGCAGTATTATATCCAGCAACTATGATGCTTGGCAAGCAGTGACACGATGGACCTGGGTAAATGGTGTCGACTCATGTGAGACATCGATCCTCATGTGCAAGGACATCTGCCCGGTCCCAAAAACACCCTCTGTGATGTTCTGTGTAAGGACCCACACGCAGACCAGGGAAATCCAAAAAACGTTGTCTTTATTCAGTCCGAGGTTCGAAGCCAGGTAATCAGAGAGAGGACGGTGCCGAATCGAGTTTCCAAAAGAATAGTGAAAAGACAGGCAAAAAATCAAAAACCAGGAGATCAGAATGGCGAAGGTACAAAGGGACAGGCAAAAGAGAAGTCAAGGCAAAGCGAAGGTCGAACCAGAAGCAAACAAAACCAAAAGGGGCAGGCAAACTCGAAGTCGGGCAAAGGGGTGTCGCGGGAATCTCGATAGACAAAGGCTTACAAATAATCGGCACAATGAATACGATCAACGTTCTGACTCTGAGCTGGTGGAAAAGACTGACATTTATACACTGGGGAAGGTAACAATCAAGGAGGGGTTAAGTGAGTGAGGGAGGAGTAACAAACAACATCCAGGTGAAGAACATTAGGAAAACTAATTCAATGACAGGGGACTGACAAAACGCGGACTGGAATCACATAGACAACAATGATAATAGACGGCCTGGGTGAAGCAGGTAAAACACGTGCAGAGAGAGAGAGGTGCAGTCAGAGCAAGAGACAGGTGCAGGCAATTGCAGAACTCAGTGTTAGAGCAGGCTAGAAAGAAAAGGGGCGGAGCTACAGCGCAGCATGGGAAAGGGGAGACTGGTTAATGTATTAGTATAGTGATCTAAACTATCAAAACCCCAAAACTAGTGTGTGTTAGTCCATTAGTAATATTCACATGTTAGTATATTAGTGAGGTTAGTACTTTACAATCTATAAGTTAGTAGGGATTAGTAGAAATTAGTAAAACTAGAAATAGGCAGGAAGTAAGTAAAGCGAGACTGGAAAAAAGGGGGGAAACCACGAAAACCCGGAACCACACGAATAGTGAAATCACACAAGTACAGGGGAGTGAAGCAGCTCAGGGAACACAGACACAGAGACAGTACTGGGGAGACAAGTGACCGGGAATACAGACTACAACACCCTCACTGTGTATCGCTCCTTTGCGAGGTCTTCCAACTCTGTTAGCGCAGCATAGTCCTTTGAATACCTATAACTCAGACACAGGTTTTTATAGTTGTGTCTACAATGAGTTAGTATTTCACAGCTGTAAAGCAATTTGCCTATCGTTTTTGTTGTAATTTTGTGTATATTATTCACATATTGTTGTTGTATTTATACAACCACACTGATGCATTAATACTGTCCTGTTTGTATACACTTCATGCTCTTCAAATATCAAGGCTATTGAGAGATCAGGAAGGGGAAAACCTGTCTCATGTATGCAGTACAGCTGAACGACCACAAGAAATTGTTTGTACACATGGTCCAGAGCTTGTTTACAGGTACGCACATTTTCTCAACAATTTCAACACTGTCATGGATCGCGCCATACACATAATTAAGTGGCAAATATGGTCTAGCACAGGGGTTTCAAACTCCAGTCTTGGGTGGCTGCAGTCTCTGCTGGCTTTCATATTTTCCTTTCAATCAGCAGCCAGTTTAAGCCTTGGAAAGTTTAACCAATCGATGACTTAAGTGCACAAACACATCAAAAACCAGCAGACATAGCAGCCCTCTAGCCAATCAGAAAAATTTGTTTAGTCTTAATCTTTCCAACTGCACACATTCTTCAGCATCTTTTTCTGCCCCTTCAGCAGCATTAATAATACTAATAATAATAATAATAATAATAATAAACTTTACAAGAAATGCAGCTCAAAGTGCTTTACAATAAGGTAATTACATGCACCGAGTGCTTCACATGAAATTAGACATAGAATGAACATAATACATAAATAAAATTTCATAAAAACATGACGAAAGTAACAACATACAAACAACACATATATCCTACCTCTCTATAAAGGTCTTAATGCCTCCCGATATAACCTACCAGAGGTCATTCGCCTCCCTGAAAATGACTTTCGCCTGTCGTAATACAGGTCTTTTACCTCCCTACGCCTACTGCCTCATGCATCCCACCGAGTTCTTGTGCCTTTCACTCAGAGGTCTTTTGCCTGTCGTAATACAAGTCTTTTGCCGTCGCTTATCCCGCTAAGGTCTTTTGCCTTCTTATAGAGGTCTTTTGCCTGTCGTAATACAGGTCTTTAGGATAAAATAATAACAGCAGTGCTATATAAAAAATAAAAAATACATAGAATGCACAAAATCAAGTAAAATACAACATTTTTAAAAGAGGTGCAGCAGTGCATAAGTGTGAAGCAAAGTGCAAAAAAAAAAAAGTAATCAGCAGCCAGTTTAAGCATTGGCAGGGCCGTACACAGGCATTTTGGGGGGCAGGGGCTCAACTGAAAAAAAAGGGCACCCTCCACCTCCCACGCACCATCCCCACTATTTTCATCCTCATATTGCCACACGACACCGCATTCCTAATCACAAACTGTGTTCATAATATGGGCCCTGTTTTGGGTCTTCTGAAACATAATTCCTTAAAGTAATATGTCATTCATTTTTGGACCCAATAAAGTTATCCAGACATGTTCATGCTCTACAGATAGTATCCCCCACAACACTACAACAGCATTTCACACAGATGTCACACAGTTTAGTCTTCAATGTTTTTTTTTTTTTAACCTTTATTACAGGAACAGGAACAACTACATACAAAACACTGTCACAAAGCACATGCAATATTATAAACAAATAAATAAAACTAGAGAGGTTACAATTCCTGAAGGAGTTATGTGGGCTTGCATCAAATTCCAACTGGCACTGTCCTCAAGCCTCAATGCATTTCAATGAGGGTGCATAGCTCAGAAGAAGCACGAAACCGTCCAGACCCACGGCGTACCGTAGTGTTACGTATACAGCCGGGGATCAGCAAGTAGCAATTATTTTCCAGGGATTAGTCATATCCTAAAAGTGTCATGAGCAAAACTGGGCTACCTATATAGCTAGCTAGCTATGGAATGTCCTCACCTCTGTAATGTTAATTGTTGTCCTACATCTGTATTGGTGGTTGTAGCGTCCGTGTGTCCATACATCTGTATCGGTAGTATACCTGTGTGTCATTAGCTCCTACTCATGTGCAGGATAGCATCCGTACGCGGGTTGTAGCTGTGTGTCCGTAGCCCCTGCTCATGTGCGCAGGATAGCATCCGTACGCGCTAACTAGGTTAGCTAAAGTAGGCGAAACGTTAACATGTTAGGGTTAGCTAAAGTAATGTTAGGTGATAAAGCTGTGCTTAAAAATCTTGTGCCGTTGGAATTGTGTCTCACTAAACGTCCACGAGTGACCCTCTATGGAGTGACCACAAAAATTTCTCACAAAAAGTTGAATATTTCAAAAAATATGAATACAAGCAACAATGTCTGTTTGGCCAGAAAGTGCAGAGAATAAAAAATATGAAAGATAGCAACATATTTAATATATACATATAAACATATTTTTTTTCTCTGAAGTAACCAATGTAAACCCAGAAATATAATGGAAACACTTTTGAAATGTATGACTTGTTTATGATTACTGTCTGTTAATGTTACTTTGTTGTATCGCTCATTGTGTGCAAGCAAAATTCCCTTCGGGGCAATAAAGGTTTTCATTCATTCAAATATGTTTGGTTTTAACAGCAATTAAGTAAACATTACTAAGGAAAACAACTAAATGTTAACCGATCCTTTTTTCAGTGTTTCTTCTCGTGCCCTATTTCCCTTTTTACGTTCTGAGTAATCAATAACATGCAAAAGCAGGCTACTGCATTTTTTTTTTTTTGGTTGCATTTTTTAAATTAACAGCGTGCCACTACCATCCATTTGAAGCCGGCTAAACAAACGGACTACTGTCCGTGGCATTACTAAAGAAAAGACACTTAAAACATCACTCATCTTAGCGACATGCTTCAAACATTGCCTATTTGTAATGTTGTCTTGCTTGACAAAGGGGTATTTTCATTTAAATTTCGTTAACCATAAATTTCTAGATGCTTGTTTGGGGAGTCCCATAGGATAACTTAACCTAGTCTAAAATTGGCAAATCCGATATAAACCGGTCCATTTTATTTTCATCGTAAGTGTTTTGTTTTAACTGTGATTTTGTTTATGAACTGCAAAAGAGTACACAGTAGGAAAATTTAAGTATTGTTACCTGTTATTAGGATGCCAGTTTAGCAGGAGCATCCATAACAAGTGGGCAACTGTGTTTTATCAAGACAAAATAAACGCCCGATGAGCTGAGGGGTGCGATTTTCGCATGACGCAAAAATGCGGACCCGGGTTAGGCTTTTTAAAAATATAATTAAAAAATACAATTATTTAATATATAATAATAATTGTATTTTTTTATTTTTAATTTGTATTTTAATTAAAAAAAAATTTTAAA
>NW_026985841.1:0-10229 GCF_018555375.3 Anguilla rostrata
TTGATTGTTACCTTCCCCAGTGTATAAATGTCAGTCTTTTCCACCATGTCCCTGTCAGAACGTTGATCAAATTCATTGTGCCGATTATTTGTAAGCCTTTGTATTTTGAGATTCCTGCGACACCCCTTTGCCTGACTTCTCTTTTGCCTGCCCCTTTGTACCTTCGCTATTTCTGATCTCCTGGTTTTTGACTTTTTGCCTGTCTTTTTACTTTTCTTCTGGAAACTCGATTCTGTACCGCACTCTCTCTGATCACCTGGCTTCGAACTTCGCACGGAATAAAGACAACGTTTTCTTGGATTTCCCTGGTCTGCGCGTGGGTCCTTACTCTGAACGTATCAGGATTTCTCAGACTTCCTGTCAAATTTGGTACAATTTTGAGAAGGGTCTGGCTGCAGCAGAGGAGGACCTCCACGCTGGGGACCCGAAGCACGTGACCTCTATGTGAAAGACCCAATGGAAGGACCGGAATTCACGTAACCTACACCACGAACAGAACTCACGTGACCCAAACAAACTGTTCTTGTACAGTTTATTTGAGTGGAGTTCAACAACTTGGAAAAGAACGGAATTAACGACAGAAACTTTAAAGTGAAAGGTGAACATACGAAACTAAAGCTGAGATATATCAATGTTTTATTTCAATAGTTCTAATATAACATATTAGCATGGAAGCTATTGTATAATGCTTTGGTGAGCGGATATTGTCTGGAGATACTGGATGAACTAATGCAAATATTCGCTACATTTGTCAGCCTTGGTCATTGTAACTCGGTATCACTTGAGCAAATGAGTGCGGGCAAATATATGACATGTTGAAGACGATCATAATGTTAGCTAGTTCTGTATATTTGAATTATACAGCCTTTCCCTTAATGCCCTTCTTATAAGTGGTCATCCATTTATAATGCAACAATTAAAGAATGCAACATGTCCCTGCTGTGCCCAACCTTCAAACCAACTAATGCAAATATTCAGAGGTGTGTGGACACACATGCAAAACAGTGAATTTCAAAGGTATGCTGATGTTAAACCCATATTCCAATCTTTTTGAAATGACACAAATTCTGCCTAGTTTGTTCAAACATCAGAAATGTTCTTTTTACTCTACATATTGTTTATGCCCTGCACCTGAACAAATTAGAAATTAAGAAGTTTCTTTCAGCTGACTACATAAGAATCTGCATTACTGGAATTTTGTGGGAGCTTAAAATGTACAACATCATCAGAAATTATATCCGGGTCGGTAAATGGGGATATGCGTACAATCCTTTTTAGTCTTCTTATACTGATAGTCCTATTTAAGCCTACCTGAAAATTTAGTAACTGTTTTTATGTTTTATCAAGCTGCTGTATTTTGACGTGCAGACCATTGAAATGGGTGCAATGCTACAACTGTGAAGGGTGGCTCCACGCAGACTGTGCCATCCTCATTTGAGGAATAGGACATTCTGTTGTGGATGTGAAGCTAGCGACACCTGCAATAGCTGCACATGTATACATTCATATATGCCATTCAGAGCTTGCACAGGGATTGTGTGTGTTTGTGTGTGTGTGAGAGAGAATTGGGAAGGTCTGTGGCATGTCTAGGTGGTTTTATATTGTACAAGGATGTTTTATATTGTAAAAATAAAGGTCAATGTTCTCTTGTTTCAGAACAATTGAATTGCTGCACACGCATGGCATCCAGTATCAGCACCTCGCCCCCTTGCCACAGGAGTTCCCCAGGGCTCTGTCCTTGGTCCCCTCCTATTCTCCCTGTACACCCAATCTCTTGGTCCTGTAATCTCTGCCCATGGGCTGTCCTATCATTGTTATGCCGATGACACCCAACTCTTTCTCTCCTTCCCGCCCTCTGACACTCAGGTCTCTGCTCGCATCTCTGCTTTCCTGAGGGACATCCAGAGCTGGATGGATAACCACCATCTTAAGCTGAACCCAGGTAAGACGGAGATGATCTTCATCCCTGCTCCTCTAACCTTCTCGACTTTTCTATTTCCCTAGGGGACACTGTGGTATCATCATCACCCACCGCAAAAAACCTTGGAGTGGTGATGGACAACAGACTGTCCCTCTCCCACAACATCACGGCGGTGAGTCGAACGTGCAGGTTCTTCCTGTACAACATCCGGAGAATCCGCCCCTTCCTCACCACCTACGCAACCCAGCTCCTGGTTCAAGCGATGGTCCTGTCCCGCCTGGACTACTGCAACTCGCTACTGGCTGGTCTGCCAGCATCCGCCATCAGACCCCTGCAGCTCATCCAGAATGCTGCAGCGCGTCTGGTCTACAACCTCCCCAGACATTCCCATGTCACCCCCCTGCTCACTGACCTCCACTGGCTGCCTGTTATGGCTCGCATCAAATTTAAGACCTTGGTGCTTGCATACCAGACAGCTAAGGGGTCAGCACCAGGGTACATTCAGAGGATCATCAGACCCTACACACCAGCCAGACCTCTCCGTTCTGCCACCTCTGGACGCTTGGCACCTCCCCCTCTTCGCGTCTGTACTTCCGCTCCCGTCTGCTGTCTGTCCTGGCCTCGCTGGTGGAATGACCTCCCCGTGACGGTCAGAACAGCAGAGAATCTCACCACCTTCAAACGCAGACTGAAGACTCATCTCTTCAGGCTGCACCTCTCCCCACCCCTCCCTAGCCTATAGTTCAGCTCACTGTACCTAGTTAGGATAATATGATTATGTTAGGGTATCTGGCAGGATTGTTTTTGTCTGATTAGGTGTGATTAGATGTGATTCCAGTGCTAGTTTGTACTTGGTAGGATTCTTGCTTGCTGAACAAGCTTACTCTACAGGGTTGGAGTCCTGATCGATGTGGTCACTTCTGGCACTACGATCCTTACTTCACTCTAGTGTTTCTTTTGCACCTCTACATCATGAACCTATGCACTTGTTGTACGTCGCTCTGGATAAGAGCGTCTGCTAAATGCCTATAATGTAATGTAATCCAGGGTCTGTTATCCGCAGATGAAATAAAGGTGATTCCTGTTCTTAAAAAAAATCAATAATTAAGAAAATCCGGACCATATTTACATCGGACATCTGCACTTGATACACTAACACTAAATATATACACATAAGTACTTCATATGTATAATGTCAATAGACTCTTTGCATTTTCCCTGGTAATACCATTACCCCTGGAACAATGCACTAATATTCTATCTGACACTGGCTACCTCTATACAACCATGTCCTAGACATAGACCATGCTACCAATTTTTGAGTATTTCTTTCTGTATTGTCAAGTCTAAATAGTCTCTCTACAATGTATGTCTTGTGTTCCCTATACCGTATGGAATGTACAATGAGTGAAGAATAAATTGTGTGCCATTGCTTTCTGGAACTTCCTTGTACATTGTTATAAAGTGTTTTGATTCTGATGAATATAAATCTAATTCTCACTTCAATTCCAGAGCTTGCATGAGCAATTAAAAACAGGCACCAAGAGGTCCAGCAGGATGTACCTGTGGGAGAATCCCACTGCATCCCTGAATCTTAAACTGAGATTGAAGCCAATTATGCTTTATTTTGATGAGAAGCAGGTAAATTAATCTGACATTTGTTCTTGTAAAGCTTAACAATTTTCTTTAATATTATCTAAATGTAAAGCACTTGTAACCAGGGTTTTGAAAACTGCGATACAAAAGAAGTTCTGTCAGATTGTTTTTGTTAAATCTTTAGACTGTTGAGCTCATGAAGCTGATAGCATCTGCTACCGGTGTGCAAGAAAAAAATGACAGGGATGAATTCAGCATGATGGACTACCTCTTTGATGTCATACTTCAAGAGGTGAGATGCTGAGTTATTGCTGACTGATATTGGTTACATGATAAGCAATAACAGTGATGTGTAAAGGGGACTAGTGACTTGTGTTTTCTGTTTTAAAGGTCATCATCAGGATTTTGGAAAAGAATGAGGCCTTTAGCTGCTATCGGGCAGAATGTGCAATGGCCAGTGGATTTCACCATTAAAGGCTGAAGAAATTAGATTATCTTGATTGTATTTATTTTTTATTATTTATTTATTTATTTATTTATTTATTTATTTAGATGTTTGATTAAAGATTTTATTAAGCATATTCAGCTTTTGACATCTCTCATTGCTGAATAATTTACAAAGGAATTATGATTCTTTGGTGTACGACTACATCTGGTATTTATGACTCAAACTTTGAATGTGGTCAATCTTTATCTGCTTTTCCATGACAAGAAACCATATATTCAATAGGCGTTGGTGGATCTAATCTAGTAGTGAGATTTATACTCGGGAGACTTCGGTAAGATTAGAATGAGTTTAATCAAAAAAGATTCTCATTAGACAGGAAGACTTAAATAGTCATCAACTCATTAAAGTACTAATACATGAGAAACACCAGACTGGAATATCGTAAATGCAGACAAGCAGGTGTGAGTGTCTCCAGAGAAGAGATGACAACTCCCCTTTAAGGTAAACAAATGTTATTGTAGATGCGAGGGCAGTCAGGGATGTCCCAGGGCCACAGCATACCGAGACACTTCTAAAACGAATTATAGGCCTACTGTAAGGCTACAGTGAATACATGTATATTTAACTAAACAGTAATTAAAATAATGCATTATATATAATTTATATATTAAAACCCATGAAGCCAGCATTACGCCCGGCTTATTATTAGCCTAGTACGGAGCACTAAGGGTGTTATCTTAACGTAGCTAAGTGCTGCATTGTACCCAGAGAATTATCGACCATTAATTAAAAATGGTATGCAATCATGAACAACTTGGTATACAAGTGACAAAATCTTGCAAATCAGTGGTAACTGCAATAGTCCTTCTTTTACACACACCAGCTAGCCAGTGGCTAACCACTGGCATCTTCACTTTCAAACAAACTTGTTTCCAAAATAAAGGAGGTCATGTGACTTCCATTCGTGTTGTGGAGGTTACGTGAGTTCCGGTCCTTGACATGGAGGTCATGTGCTTCTGGTCCCCAGCGAGGAGGTCCTCCTGGTGGAGGTTGCCCAGCTTGCTACAGGCAGGTTCTCTTGACAATTTAACCTTATGGAGCCTTTGCTAATTTATATTTGGCCCCCTACAGGCCATATTGCAGTATATAACTGTGAGCCAGGGCTTGGTTGTCCAGGCTGTGGCTATCTATCATGTCCTGAAGTATCATTGCAGTCAGTGTAAATTTGTGGCCATACACATATTTTGCGTGGTCAGTCATTTTTGTCCAAATTGAAATTACAGTCCTGTGGCCATATTTTGACATATCAAAATTTCCTTCACAATTTAACATAGTGGCATGCTGTGCATACATATTCCCAATTTGGTGAGAATCAGACAAATATTCTAGGAGAAGTACAATAAAGTTTGTTCCTCAAGAAATTTAAAATGGTAGAAAATCAATATGGAAGATACTATAGGTTCTATCAAATTATTTGTTCAGAATGAAGAGGTTGACATGTGGAAGAAATGTGTACGTGAAACAGGATGTCCATACTACTTTTTTCATTGTCAGTTTTTCAGGTGGCGCTGCAGAAAAAAATTTACACCCTTAGTACTTGGCCCCATAAAAAGTATCACAACATCTTTCACAGTTTTAAAAGTCAGGGTCCTTTACTCATAGAAAACCTTTCCTGTCCATCATAATTAGAAGACTTAATGTGTTTACTGCAAATTTATTTTGCAAATGAAAGGAAAAAATGATTTAATACAGTAATTAGCTCAGTAGCTTATTACAATTTTGCTTGTTGGCACCATTAAAGGAGACAGGTATGGACACCTCAGTTGCTGAAGGGGAAACACTCTTGTCAAACTGAGAGCCCCTGTTTTCAAATGAGTGCTCAGGTCTCATTAATTCAGGGGTGTCAAACTCAATTTGGCTCTGGGGCCGGATCCAGACTTTCTGTTCTCGGGTGGGCCGGATCAGTAAAAGAATGTCAACTCCAAATATTTAGCTTTGTTTTTCAGTACTATGCTTTATCATTCAGCCTACATTTGTAGCCTACCCTACATATTATAATCACGGATGACAAGGGATCTTTTCTAAGCACAACACATTTATTCACAAACAATGGAAAAAAAAAAATGATTTCATGTTAGGCGGTGAATGTGTTAACAACTGGTTTATTTTAACAGTTAAGTGAATGCAGTTTTACACCTGAACCAACTCACCACACTAAACAAACTCAAGTGGGAGCTATGAAAAAATATTTCGCCTTAATTGTCATACTGCTTTGAAATAAATAAAAAAAATACAAAATAAAAGTTATAGCAGTGCATGGGCAATAAGATTAGACTACATCAGATTAAACTACTAGGCTGGGCCTACTGAAGCTGAGAATATACTGCACAATATTAATTGTCTTTAATATGAAACCAGATTAATCTTATTTTTAATGATCTGTATTCATGAGTGCAAACAAATTTCGTGTCATCACACTTTTTTTCTCTCTCACTGCACTCCTGCAGTCTACTTGCTGCTGCTGGCTCCTGAAACTTGGGATCTTTTTGCCTTCACAAGTGTATCGATATTAGGTGTCAAATCCTGAGTAGCAGCACATTTAACAATGTCATTCAAGTGTTTATTTGTTAACCTTGAGCGCTGCTTTGTTTTATTATTGTTCATTACGGAGAACACCTGTTCACAAAGATAAGTAGTCCCAAACATGGATAGAACCTTTGCAGCCATGGCTGTTAATTTGGGGTAACCTGGCACGAGATATTGATAAAACGTATCCAATCCCACGGACCCAAATTTATCCTTCATAGCGGAATCGCACTGCAAGTCAATAAGCTCGAGTTGAATGTCAGCTGGCATATCAGAAGGCTTCACTGTAAATGGCGAGCGAAAAAAGCCAAATTTGTTCTCAAGTTCACTGAATACCTGAAACCTCTGCTCAAACTCTCGCAGCAAATCTGTTATGTTGTCTTTATATTTTTCCAAATCATTATCGGGACGGTCCGGTGCCTCCGGACGCACAGCTGTGAGACAAGAGAAATGCGCGGTGTCACCGTTGGATAGCTGCGTCTCCCACAGTGACAGTTTCATCTTGAACGCACTTATGCTGTCGTAATATTGAGTGACAACTCTGTTACGGCCCTGCAATGTAGTGTTAAGTGTATTCAAGTGTTGTGTAATATCAACCATAAACGCAAGATCCTGCACCCATTCCTTGCATTTAAGTTCCTTTACTGGGCGTCCCTTCTTCTCCATGAACTGTCTAATTTCCCCTCGTAGCTCAAAGAAGCGCTTGAGTACTGCACCTCTGCTTAACCACCGCACGTCAGTGTGGTATGGTAGGCCAGCATGAATGACATTATCACTGAGAAATGTGTCAAACTGACGGTGATTTAGACCGCGCGCTCTGATGAAATTGACAGTTTTCACAACCACACTCATAACATGGTCCATTTGCAGTGTTTTGCAACATAACGCCTCCTGATGCAAAATACAGTGAAATGCCCAAAACTCTTGTCCTCCATTTGCGGTCTGTACTTTGTCACGGAATTTTGTGGCAACGCCTGCCTTTCTCCCGACCATTGATGGCGCACCGTCGGTAGCCAGGCTCACGGCACGGGACCAGTCCGCTCCCACCTTGTCCAGCGCTCCAACGAGAGCGCTGAAAATGTCATCTGCTGTTGTGGTGTCATTCATGGGCACCAATTCAAGCAGCTCCTCGGTGATGGTCAAAGTTTCATCAACACCTCTAACGAATATGGCCAGTTGAGCAATATCTGTGACATCGGTGCTCTCATCTATTGCAATTGAAAATGCGATAAATGACTTGATTTTCTCTTTCATTTGGCCTGTCAAGTCACTTGAGAGTTCTGTCACCCGATCTGCGACAGTGTTCCTCGTTAGACTAATATTGGCAAAGGCAGGTCGCTTTTCAGGGCACACGACTTCTGCAGCCTTCAGCATGCATGTTTTTACAAACTCCCCATCAGAAAATGGCTTGGATGCCTGCACCAGCTCGTTGGCAATAATGTAGCTGGCTCTTACAGCCCCATCAGCGATATCGCGGCTGCGCGTAAAAGTAGACTGCTGTTTCTTCAGACCAGCCACCAATTTGTTTATCTCGTCTTTCCTTATTTGTCCTTTCAAGTGGTCATACTTGTCTTTATGATGAGTCTCATAGTGGCGCCGAATATTAAACTCTTTGAACACTGCAACTTGCTGATTACATACCAAGCACACTGGTTTTGCATTCACTTCTGTGAATAAATAATTCTCAGTCCATTTTTCCTTGAAAACTCTGCACTCCGTGTCCACTTTTCTTTTTTTTGACAGTGCCATTTTGGGAAGGGTGTGTTGACCGATAACTTGTTTAGTAGTGGTGAATTGTGAAGCAAGATTGCCGGTTTATTTTTAGTACTAACTCGTGTCAATGCCGCATGCTGGACGTCTCTTTTACACATTTACTGCCCTCCCGCGGCCGGAGGGAGCATTTGGTTTGTATTTATTTTAAAAAATCATAACTTTTGATAGAAATGAGCTAGAGACTCGCTTCTTTTTTTGACATACTCAGAAATTTATGCCGGGCCGGATTAAATCATCCAACGGGCCGGGTCCGGCTCGCGGGCCGTATGTTTGACATGCCTGCATTAATTAATTTTACTAAGTGGAGAATACCCTAGCTAATGATTCATACCATGGAATTAGATGGAGTGAACTCCCAGAACCTACAGATGTACAGTGGGCTCCAGAATTATTGGCAGCCTTTTTTCTTCATTTTTTTTAAGGGTGCCAATAATTCTGGACCCCACTGTACATATCATTTAATACTGTTTATGTTAAAAACAAACCCAGGATGGATAAACTATGCATATATAGACAAAATTGGGGGCAAGAAAGCATGTATAATGTATAAGTGTTTATTTAATCAACTTCAGAGTATGCAAAGCTCATCAGAAATGTAGTGAGATTTCACTTTTATATGGACTACCATTAATGATGAAGCTTAACTTGTTGCACATAATTAATCATGCTTGTGAGGATTAGTAAGCTTTAAAATTTGATGAGCCAATAAGTGAATTGAACGTAAAGAATTTCATTCCCATCTCTGTCTCTGGTTTTATCTGACTCATCCTTGCTCTGAATCCTCTTTCTGAGCAAGAAATAATAATAATAAATATAGCCGCAAGCGGTCCGCCTACCTCCGCTCCCGACCCAGATGGAGCGTACTATATTCCGGTAAGGATTCAAGGGAGTGAACACCAGGCGCTGTTGGGCTCAGGGGCTATGCAGACCATGATTCAACAGCCTGGTTCGACCCAAGGCTTTGTTAGAAGCACCATGGGTGTCTATATGGGGGGGCATGGGGATTTACACAAGTACCCTATAGTCTCAGTGGAAATTCGTTGGCAAGGGAAAAAGCATAAAATAAAGGCTGCGGTAAGCTCCCGCCTTTTGCACCCTCTGACTTTAGGCACTGATTGGGTGGGGTTTCACCAGGCAGCTGGTAAATTAGGGTGAGTGCATTCATGACGGGTAGGGCGGTGTAATGTGTGTGCTGCTGTCAGTGCTGATGTGAGGTCGTCCGACGCGGCAGAGGGGAAGTCGGCCCCAGGGGAACCTCCGGTGGAGACTCCACAGGTACCGGTGTTTCGCCCCATGGAGGATTTCCCACTCGAGCAGTCTCGTGACGACACCCTACGCTTTGCCTTTGACTGCGTGATGTGCATTGATGGTCAACAGGTGCACCCTGATGCAATGCTCACTCACCCGTATTTTGTAATAATTAGAGACAGGTTGTACAGAGTGTGTCGTGACACTCAGACCGATGAGGAAAACACCCAATTGCTGGTGCCTAAAAGCTCTCGGGAAATGGTTTTACAGACGACTCATTTTAACCCCATGGCTGGTCATTTAGGGTATGAGAAAACACTGAACCGGATCATGGCTTGTTTCTATTGGCCGGGCATTTGGGCCGACATGCGTCGGTGGTGTGTGTCGTGCCCTGAATGCCAAACTAGTAAATTCTCCGGCCATCCCAAAAGTGCCATTGCGCCCCCTTCCGTTAATGGAGGTCCCTTTTGATAGAGTGGGCATGGACCTCATCGGGCTATTTGATCGGAGCACACAGGGATACCACTTCGTGTTAGTTCTGGTGGATTATGTGACACGGTATCCCGAAGCAGTTCCTTTGCGCAGCATTTCAGCAAAAAGTGTCGCGCAGGCATTGTTTCAAACAATCTCCCGAGTCGGAATCCCGAAAGAGATTCT